>NW_009638175.1:0-27342 GCF_000690535.1 Cariama cristata | reverse complement strand
GCTCTGCATTTTTGGAGACAACATTTCTAGTGATGTTATGGGGTTTCTATGCTGATCAAAGGCTGATCAATGCTCTTTATGGTTACAAACATATTTGTGGAAGTTGGCATAAAATTTTAGTATACTGCTTCTTCTCAAACTACAGACCTTCAGGGTTTAGGAATGATTAGCTGCTCTTTAAAGCACATGATGAAAAAATTCTTTGATGGAAAGCACCACAATGAATAAAGCCAGCCCAAAAACACCTTAAGAAAAAATTTGCCTTTACCCTATTGCTCTCTGCAACTCGTTGTGCAGCTTCTCTTGCCATGGCTTTTGCGACAGTATTTGGGACAGGTGTGCCTTGAGGTTGAGGGAGTATTCGATTAGGTGATGGAGACCTCCTCCCCTGAAGCGGGCTGTGAAAGTTAGGAGCAGGTGGCTCAAGCATGTGTCCATGAACAGGGGATGCCGAACGAGTCTGCTCCCATGACTCATCCATTTTTAAATGTGGATCTAAATGTTCTTCTTTGGTTTCTGGGGCTCCGGCACTTGCTAATGGCTTAGATTTGGGAGCAGTTCTGGGGTGAGGGGTTGGAGGCACCAGTAGGTCAGATGGAATGGCAGCAACAGAAGAGTCCACTGATTCCCCTTGTACAGAGAGTGTTCGAACAGTAACTTCCTTTGCTTCCAAACTCCTTAGTCTCATTAGTTCCACCAATGTGTTCTCTGCTGTTGGAAAGATCACCTCTGCCACCTGAACACACAAACAAGCAACTTGTTAGTATGAAGACACCTTTTTCCCTCCCCTCAACCCCACCAAAGTACAACCTTCAAAGTCTTAACATGGAGTGAATTATTGCCAACACAGAGTGGGCTGCAAGAGTCCACATTAGGACTCTGCACCAATTAGCACTAGTTGTTTTTAATCCTTTTAACCCATTTGTCCAAAAGCTTAAGTGCTTATAGAAAGGAAGCTAATGAGCAAGTTATGCACAAACAAAAGAGTAGGTTCTACTGAAAGTTGAGAAAACCCTGCACACATTCAAGCACTGTCACATGTCTAATGTTGCCTTTATCCGTCAGTTGAAATTCACCTAATGTAGATGGTCACCGTAATGCTGGAAGGAGAACTCACCCGTTGACCCTTTGCATAAACACCATAGCCTGTGACATTGGCACCATGGGAGGTCCCTGTTGCTGTCAGAGTTGGTGGTTTCCAGGACACCTGTATGGTTGCTGGGGTGGACCCAGCCCGTACAGTAACATCTTGAGGTGGAGCTGGAGGACCTAAGAAAGACAAGACTAGTCACCACTGAGCCTCAGATGAGAAGTATGTACATCGACAGATGTACCTGCAAGTTGGAAACTACAGATTTCAAAGGACTTTTTTTTTCTTTTTTCTCTTTTTTTTTTTTTTTTTTTTTTTTTAGGATGACAAAATATCTTTACTGCAGTTATTATGTAAAAACAGAAGCATAGGCTCAGCAGGTCCTGGAGGCAGGAACTGACCCTCATCTTACAGTCATTAACTAAGTTATATTTCTTTGCAAGATGGTCTTGCAACTTGCTCTGGACCTATTTTTATCCCTCCAGGCCGCATAACTGCTACTTACTCTGAATGCAGAAGATGTTAACAGAAAAATGCAGGGAGAAAAAGGCCCAGGAGTGGCACTGTTAGTGGAAAACTGCTGCAGGTGACAGCAAGTGATTTTTTGGTATATATCTCTGCACTGAATGCACACTATGTACTAAGAAATTGCTTTCAAATTCTGTCTCTCTGGACCATCAGTGGCTCCAAGTCACAATTTATGGGCCATAAGCACGTTGACACTAAGGCGCAATGTGGACTGCAAGCCAAAACTTTAACCTTTTCAATCAGCAGTACGCTGGTTTAAAGGACAACTGGACTAAAAGTCTTTGCACTGAAGAAAAAAATACACCTACTAACTTTTTAAGGCATTTACAGAACGTTAGTGTAATAGCACACCAAATACATCCTTAATTAAAAGACATTATTACCCTACTATAAATAGCTCCACTTTGGACAGAAAATCAAAGTAAATTCAAAAGTAAAAGTATCATAGAGATTATTAGTTGATTAATATTTCAGGCATCCTGTTGTGTTAATTTAACCCTGAGAAGTGTTTCATGCTAAAACATTTCAGAAGCAGGGTTTGGCTGTAGCATTCTTTGTGTAATAGTTGGGAGAATACAAACCTTGGTTGCTGTGAGTTTGCTTTTGCCACTGAACTAAACACAACTAATTTCTGTTCATCTACCAAAAAAGCTACAAATATTTCAACTGTGTGCATTCATTGCTACCAAACAGATCACGATACAAGTGTAAATATCACATAAGCCTCAGCCTCCAGATACGCTGGCAAACCATCAATGCATTTCAGTAGTTTGCTGTCATGGAATTTCATCCTCTAGTGGGCATGGAAATAAAATTATGGTCATGTTCAGGACAGTACAGGCACAACATGAAATTTTTGCCTATACGATCCCTTGCATCTATAATGTATTTTTAACTTGCAAGGCCAAAGTATGTAAACTGACCCAACGCTATTCTTGGTCAAGACGTAGATTTTGATTTAGGATTGAATTTCAGCTTCCCTGACCATCCTATTTTATTGATAGGCAGCACTCCCAATCCAGCAAAGCTCTTCAGTTTACAAGAAAGAATGCATCTGATCTAGTCCAGTATCCTGTCAATGACAATGACATTAATCTGCTCCTGCAGGAGAAGTCACCTTCCTTTCATTCTCCCAAAGCCAAACAATCCCCAGGGAGTCTATCTTGACCTTCACAGGCTGCAGCAGAGATAGGTTTAATAAACTGTAATGCCTAAGGCTTAGTATTGTTTCTACTTCTCACCATCATTAAATGGAAAATTACTCTTGATGACTTTTGATGGTCTTAACGATCAACATAAATGTTTGTTTCAGAATTCTGCTACAGTTTGGTCTTCATGAATTTATTACCTAAATTAGCTCAAAAACCACAACAGTCCCATTGGTCCCGATCCTGTCAATACTTATGTCTATTTTTAGATCTGAGCACCCGAAAGAGAACTATTTCTATTTTAACTTAAGCAATCCTAATGCTTTGGTGAATCAAGAAGAGTTCAATTGCTCAGCAACTAAAGAGCTGTCACTCAGCTTTGGTTCAATAGGAAGCAATGTGGTTTTTTGAAGTATAAATCATGCAAAAGATGATATAGCTCTGCAAAGAGAAAAAATGAAAAGGTGACCTCTAATTGTCCTGTACTTTTCATGCAACTGCTCTCTCCAGCTTTGAAACGTGAGCAGTTACCTCAAGTTCATTTTTGCTTAATGTATTCCTAAAAAACCCCTGAGAATGATACAGTGAAAATTTAAAAATATTCACTGATCCCCACACCCTTTTTGGTGTAAGTGGCTGATGGTATCCTTTTCTATGAGGGTATCACTGAACCCACTAGTAAAGAGCAGAGCTTCTCAGCTTGAAATAAAGCAAGCACATGCATTCATTTGTAAATATTTCTGAAGCCCTTAGAAAAATGTCAGAACAAACATTAGCAGCTGCCTGTGGCCAGTTATGTTGCAGTTCACGCTGCACTGTCTGCTAAACCTGACATTCCCTACAACTAAAGGTTTATGCGACATCACTCATCCCCATGCATCTTCTAAAGAAGCACAACAACAAAAGATTCCCCTCACACAGAATATCTGTATTGCTCGCTCAGCATACTCTATAATCATCTTTGAAACATGTCCCTTACAATGTAAATCAACTTGAAGGTATTTCAGGTGGAAAAATAATCCAGAGTCTGAGAGAAAAAACAGTATTAGTCACATTGAAGACACTTTCTCTATTTTTTTAAACTTCTTTCTTTTAACTGTAGTTTGGAAGGAGAGAGATGTGATTACTAGAAGTCAGTAGTATTTGCAAGACAAAAATGTGACACAGTGATGGTAACTCCCATTGGTGACTCTCATTTCATCGGCATCCTTTTCCCTTTGTTTCAATGACTTTTGAAATACAAGCATCAGCCTCTAATCACTTCAACAGTTGCTATTTTATTTTGCTATTTAATAGTGAAAAGTTGACGTGCTTTTGTAAAAATGCTCTCTGTGAAATGAAGTCGTGTGGAAGATTCTGGGATCTCTGGATCTAAAAGCAGAGGCTTCGCTGCATTTTAGCTCCTCAACAGAGAACAGCTCGTTTATTGCTTTAGCATACTTCAGCAACTAGAGGGAGATACAGCATGTTAAGTCTTTGGCCTGAAAAAACCTCACTCAAAAGGACTTTCCCAAATAACAAAGAAGTCAACATATCGAGCAAGTTCAAGCCACCATCTAGGCATTATCTCCCGACTCCCACAGAACATATACAAAGTTTAAAATGCCCCTCCTCCTACCACTTATCTCACTGAAATGAGTTAAGACAAAAGAGTAAATGCCTGAGCTGAGGACATTTTTACTGAAACTATAAATCAACAAAACAGTAAACGTATAAGCTTAACTCCCTCTCTACTCAGCCAGCATTACTGTCCTGCATGTCTCCTTACATGTAAGTCATGCAAGCCAAGGAAAAGACCAGAAATAATTCCTGTCCATTTGCTAGAGTCAAATCCCACCAGGGAGTCAATTAAGCCAAAGCACAGTACATGCTATTGAAATTTCACTCGCCAGGAGTCACTTGTATTTGACTGTTCCTGCTACAGAGGCATTCAGTGCTCTGAGAGTCTGAATATCTAAGAGTCTTCTACTTGTTCTTGTTTAGATGACCTTGGTTAAATGGATCTATAAGGAGAGACGTTCGTATTTTTCAGGTACTGCCATACACCCCCAAAATTATGATATTATCCTTTAAACGCACTACATTATTTTTGCTCTAGATTTCAACATTACTTCACTGTTCTTAAATACTGGGAAATGACTGGTAACATTTATCAACATTCCTAACGTAAAAGCAAGGTGGGAAAAAACCTCAGACTTTCCAAAACACAGCCAATTTGTTCTTTTTACAAATTCAAACTGTACAATGTGATTACAACTTCGCAACCAAAATGCATTTATAACCCCTAAATGACTGTGTGGTCCTCTAAGATGTCTGTGTTGTTTTTCATTAAGGGTTGGATCATCCCTGTAAAAAGTGCTTTAAGACACAGAATAACATACAAATTACATGTCAGAATTAATAACTGTTTTTTCCTCAGCATTGTTCACACAAACAAAAGTAAATTACTACTAGAAATACTATAACTAGACAAATTAAATACAAATGGATATTAATCTGATAAAACACCTAGCATGTGATCTGTGATGATGATGATGAGTACGGCTTTCCCTAGTTTATCTCCCACAAATGCTTCAGTTCTTACCCAGGAAACAAGGAAGAGAATAACACAGGACAGGAATTAATTCTAGATACCATAAAGCAATCTAATAATCCCCAGTCTGCTTATGAAAGTGACAGCATAAAGCTAAAGGTTAGATTAATTTATCTAGTATTTTCAGACAAACTTAACTGGAGAGTTTTGGGGTAGGGAGAAAAATTTCAAACCTGCTGGCAATGTAGAAAATTCCACAAAGGCTTCCTTTTTTTCTCGTTGTTCCAGGGGAAGCTGCCAGGGCATTTGATGGGGCTTTGCCATGACCTTCACCTTGTAGGCCATATTGGGCTTCAAATTAAAAAAATGGTACTTGTAGCTAGCAGCCTTGACAATGTCAAATTCTTCTTCATTAAGAAAGATCACATGACTGTAATTACTATTTGTAGGGAGCCAGGACAGCTCAGCAGAAATCTGGGTTATATTGTCCACTTTAAGATTAGAGGGGGCTACTATGACATCCTTCCCAACTAACAAAGTGCACTGCAGTTCATCTGAGTTACCCTTGTTTGTAATGCTCTGAATTGATATTCGGTATGTACAAGTAGAAATGTTAAGTTTTTCTATAAGAGCTTTCGTTCTGCTTCCCAAGGCTATGTTCATCCGTACTTCTTTGTCAACCAGAACATTGTAGCTGCTAATGGTTCCCCATCTGGGTGGCACTACCGGTGGCTCCCAGCCCACAATGACACTTTTGGCTAGTTGTTTAATAAGGGTGATTTTTCTAGGATAAGGCACAATGTCTTCTCCAATTTCATCAATGTTCACATCCAGAGTCCCTGCGCCATTGCTGATTACACTAGAGTCTATGTGACTTGGTGGACTTATCTCCAAGAGATCTCCTTCCAAAGTAGGACCCGAATGGTTGATAAAATTCTGATCTTGTTCACTGCTTAATGTGCTTGATAACCGGGTCTCATTGTCTTGAACAAAATCCACAAAATTTGAAGGGACTAGTCCTCTTTGTCCATCTAGAAGTTCCCCTGGTGAGAAAGAACAATGCCATTAAAATCCTTGAAGGAGAACACCTCTTGCGTGTCAATGCATTGCAAGTGGACAAGATAAGGAAGAAGATATAAGTGAAAATTGTACATAAACAACATTCACAGTTTGAGAATGTAAAGGCTCAGTGAAGCAAAAACCAGAACTGCCGGTAAGCTTTCTTGTCAACATAAATCTTGCCAGGAGGAAAAGCTGACAACATAAAATATCTTATAATTAGCTTTGCCTGCAAGGAGTGGCTTTGCTGGTTCAGAAACTCTTTTAATTAACACAATGATGATAGGGGTAATTTTAACAACTGATTTGGTAGTAGACAGAGGAAAGAATTGGGAGCATGTTTGACAGATGAACTGATTTCAATCTGCATGAATTAGCACGAATTCACAGATTTTTAAAAAATACCTTCATAAAAGCCGTCTTCATCCATATCTCCATATACATAAAGGTACTTTCCTGCCGTAAGGGGGAGCTCTGCTTCTGGATTTTCATTTGGTCCATCAAAAGGGTTGTAACTGCAATGGCGTACAGATGGAAAACGTGTGTTCACTTACAACCCCCACACAACAGAATACTAATCAGAAAACGGTATACAGTTCTAAGGCTGCACAGGAAGGTAATTCCTCAGTTCAATCTTTTTGCTTCCCTTCTGAAACATATATTCTGAGTGGAGTCCAGGTCAGTTTGTTGTTGTGAACTCTAACTGTATCACCAACAGCCTGTCATCAAACGCAACCTACTCGCTTAAGCACTATACGCTTAAAACCACATCCTCTTCTGCAGAATTTACTTACACATTTTTCACTTAGACCTCTCTGAATACACTTGCCAAAATGTTCCTTATTTTTTAAAGTGAATTAAAGCAAACTCAGTTGTTTGCGTCTTTTCCAGTCCACATATTCCGATTGTTTTCTAAGGCAGTCTTTTACACAAGTTTATTCACTTCAACAGAGACAACTTAAATAAAGACAAAACCAGTGAGTTACACCTAAAACAAGCTACTCATAGACAAAAACTTTGTATAAAGTATTTAAATCCATATCCATCCTGAAAGAAATTGTTAGTGACAGAAATTTTTATTGTGACAGTACTCTATATCTGAAATTTTAATGTGCAAAGCAAAAATGTGAGGAACTTTTAAATCTTTCTTGCATTGATGAAAAAGCAATTTATAAGAACAGATTGAAACATTCTCTATAAAGTAGAAGGTACACATTCTCATCTCATATAGACATTGAAGGCTAGAAATACAGTGGTAGGTAAAAGACCCATGCTATGTTAAAATTTCTCTGACAAAGCATTCGGAAATGGCACTATTTTGCAGCCAGTGCAAACAGGAAAGGGGTTTACTATCCATAATATTGGTTCCAAGTAATAATTCAGTGCATGAATAGAAGCAAAATGAAATGTTGAATATTACAAATATGTATTATATACGTAATGAGCTGGATTTTTTTACCTATAACGGGCAATGCAAAGATGGACTTTCCCAGAATATCTCTGTTTTGAGGTATTGGAATTTTGATCATTATCCATCTGTAGAGAAAAAAAAAAGAAGACAATGTGATTTCAAAAAATACATGCACTGTTTTCCCTTCAGGCAATATAAATCAGACAGCAAACATGTATCATTTAAAAAAAATAAATCCTAACATGGAACTGAACTGGTTAATTTTGCTTAGAAGGGCTTAGGCTAAAAAGGAACTGCAATTCAGATTCTAACAGGGCAAAGAAATTGAGCTAATTTCTTCACATCTTCCTAGAGATTCAGATCACCTGTCTGAGACTGGATGTTGGTTTTCCTCAAAAGCTTGCAAAATTGACAAAAAACCAGTAGATTGGTGCTTTATCATTTGGTCAGTGGAGATGGCTGAAGGAGATGTGACTTTGACCACATCACTCCCTTTCATGTTGCTGGCTAAAGAAACAGGTGTGACTTAACCATACCAGAGTCACTGACCACCTCACCTTCCTGACCAAGCTTTTACTACAGTCTTCATCAAAGTATAGTAAACACAGTTACTCCAAGATGACCTGTTTTAAGTGATATGCCTAGTGTTTCTGGGCATAGTACAGCTATATTATCACACAGACAACCTAGGGTGATACCCTGATATTTTAATCAGAAAACAACAGTAGAAACCTGATACCAGTGACTAAGTACGTAAAACAAATGTGGTGGGTTTAGAGCTGGAGCAAGTGTCAACTTCCAAACACTTGGAAACAATGAGTATCACATAAAATGTACCCCCTTGCCAATCCAATCCACAGCAGCAGCATCTGTTGAACCCCAGTCTGAAAGAGACTCCACTAACTGAAAGAAATAAGCTATTTCCTCTGAATTTACCATCATATTTAATTAAATTCTTCAAAGCCATAGATTTATTCCATTATAAATCTGGTCTAAAAAACCTGGAGATTAAACTGTGGTGCTGAATCAACACAGACTCCACCTATTTTAGCTCTGTGCTAGGTATCTCACTGACAAAATAGTAATTCTTTCTGTTATGCTTCGAGCCTAGTAGAGTTTTTAAAGTGAGAGATGCACTTCTTTCCTCCACTTATTTTACGGTATGCTGTGAACCCTTTCAGGAAAAATGAACAATTTTTCATCTGAGCTTTAGAGAACTTTAATTAAAGCAGAAATACTAGATTTAACAGTGGGATCAAAAAAAAAGTCGTCCAAAAATTGACCAAAATTTTACAGTCTGGACAGAGTAAATATTGAACTGCAACTTTCAGGCCTAAACTGGTCCCTGCTTTGTTCCCGGTATTGAACAAAAGTGCACCAGAGAAATAGTGAGTCATGTCACTTTTCCTCTGAATTAACTCTTAAGAGGTGGGTTAGCTTGTTGGGTTAGCACAACACACACTATTCCGCCAACATTCCACTTCCAGTGAGGAGGATCGTAATAGTCAGCTAACAGGTAAATTTTTATGGGCATGTCACAAAGCTCATAACTAACCCAGTAATGCTGGTTCTAGAAGACTTTGTGACCAGTAACAATCAGGGAAGTTGCAGATATATTTTTGCAAGGTGTAATTTTTTTTTTATTTCAGACTTCACAGCATTATGCTCCATTTTTTTATTTTATTCATAGACTCTACCCCTGGGTCTGGATACCTCTAAAAAAGAATGGAGATTAATTTCTGTGAGCTTGCATAATGTAAGTATGTATCACATAATTACACTCTAGAAGGTACGCAACGAACAACTCTGCAAAAGAGGGCTTGACATCCTCAGTGAGAGATAACTCAAAAATAATAGAAAAAGGGAATTAAATTTGACATGCACTTCTTCTGTTCCTTGCTGTTAGTTCTGCTTCCCTAAGTCTCATTGCTAAGCTGCTTTTTCTGGTTTGACTACTTTGGGCTGCTTTTTCTGTGGCCTCTTCAAGAAGCAGTGAATGTTCCCACTTTCCAGTAAAGCTGCTACACATAAACATAAATGTATATTTATTTGTGGATAGTCCTTAGATATGCCCATGGAATTCCTCCTATACAAGAATCTAATGTTTTGTTGAATAACCTACATCATACTCAGGCTTGTGATCCATTTAAAAACATTTTGATTCTATCAACTTCCACAGGTAGAGTTGAACAATGAACATAAAATAGATAGAAAATATGCACACAGTTTCAATTTATTTACTTCTGTAAAGATTAAGAATGGGATTCAGGACTATAAGGTGAGAGGTAAAATCTGAAAATCATTTCCTCATAAAACAGGCTTACAGTATTTAGTAGAAAATAATACCCTTCTATAAAGTTTTCCAAGTGTGTCCTATACCTCCTTGTATTTAACATTTGTCTCAAATATCATAGAATGGTTTGGGTTGGAAGGGACCTTAAAATCATCTAGTTCCAACCCCCCTGCCATGGACAGGGACACCTCCCACCAGACCAGGTTGCTCAAAGTCCAATCCAAACTGGCCTTGAACACTTGCAGGGATGGGGCATCCACAGCTTCTCTGGGCAACCTGTTCCAGTGCCTCACCACCCTCATAGTGAAGAACAACCGACTTGCTATGGCACCCTTGTAAAGCTCTTTGGAGCTTCCCTTTGGCTTTCTACTAGAATTCTACTGAAAACCAGAAATCCTTTCTATGAGAGGAACAGAACCTTTCAAAAGTACAATTAAATACAAGCTGTAAAGTTGAATGGTGGAAGAGTTTAGTGACAACATTCCATGAAACGGTCTCAAGTTGCGCCAGGGGAGGTTCAGGCTGGACATTAGAAAGAACTTCTTCACTGTTAGAGTCGTTAGGCATTGGAACAGGCTCCCTAGGGAGGTGGTGGAGTCATCATCCCTGGAGATGTTCAAAAAACATTTAGATGTGGTACTTCAAGACATGGTTTAGTGGACAGGGTGGCATCAGGTGTACGGTTGGACTTGATGATCTTTGAGGTCTCTTCCAACCATAATGATTCTATGATTCTGTGACTTTCACTTCGAGGTTACAGGCTCAATATCAGTTTAGGAGAGTGTGCTGGATGCTGCTGTTAGCAGGTGGTATCAACCCAGTTATAGTGAGAAGATTCACATGTCATGAAAACCAGGCAAAGAGCAAGTCCTGCAGAATGAGCTACTTCTCTGTCAGGGCATACCTGCCTGGACAGGGCACTGCATGGAACTTCTCTTCCATTTGCCCAGGCTGTATCAAAGTCACACCTTTGGGTAGATATAATACAAGAATAATAAACTTGCATAACATAGACATACAGCAAAACAAACACAGACAGAAATGCTGACTTACACCTCATGCACAGAAGCAGTACAACAGTCCAAATGCATCATTGAAGGTTGAGGTTTTCCTAGAAGCTTGAGATTCTCACACACACATTTTTTATGCTGTGTAACTAGCATATCAGCTGAGACTTCTTTGAAAATATCAGTTAAATTCCCACTGGTCATGTTCCCAAGTTGCCTCAGAAAATGAGAACATTCATATCTTGACTTTTTAAAAGCAGGTGGATCAACCTGCATTGGTCCCCTGTTGAAGAGAAGTCTTGGCCCCATAACATACATTTTAAGTAACAAATTTAAAAAGACTCACGTCTGAATCAAATCTGCATCTTGGGGTACCAGATCTTGACTTGGACAGGAACGTAGGTTTGACAGACAATTGTTCTGGTTTGTCTCCAGATATTTGAAGGGGTCGTATAAACTCTGAAATCACACAACGACTTCCAGAAGGACTTTCATGACCTGGCAGTGAACAAAACACATATGAGAATAAGTAACTGTTCTCAAGCAGAAACACTGCCAACTAATAAGCAGCAGTGAGTTTTTTTCTCCTCCTGTTAGAAATTATTCTAGAAAAAGACTAAGGTAGGTGGACTGCAGGGCATAAAAGTAACTAAGCCTACTAGTTCCCAGCCTTTCAGTAAATGACATAAGTCAACAATATCTAATGGAATGTAACGTAGAAAGTGAAGGTATTTTAATTCAAAAAATAAAGTTTCCCCTAACGAAAAGAAGTCCATCTTTGTTCTGAGCACCTTGATACCTTTGGAGAAGTTATGTGACATGCTGTTTAACATGCCCAGCACTAAAAAGCTGCTGTTGGAACCCTTCCACTTTTTTTCAGGGTCTTTGTCATATACTGGAAAGTAGAATCAAGTCATGCATTCATCTTCTAAGAAATCGACTGAAATGCTAACAATTTCGTTGGCAGGCTATTAATTTTGAAATGAAGGGAGGTAGTATGGCTTTTTGAAGGCCAGTAAGTTCCAAGAGCACCTGCTTCATATTTCTCAAGAGCTCCTCGTTAACACCAGTACTAAACACATAATTTGATCACAGTGCCATCTTTCCAGTTTCTAGAAATCAGAAGACATAGGCTATGAAAAAGGAAGAATCTCCAGAAAGGCTTTTTGAATACTTTTACTGTGTTTTTTTAAAGTGCTTAAAAATGAAAAGGAAAAAACAGTTTATACTGCACGTTTAAAGGACCTAAGGAGGCAGTTTTACAAGAGGCTGATAGTCTTATCTCTTGTTGACTCAAGTGAAAACCAGGCCTAATGGTGAGGGGAGACAAGTAAAAAGAACAACTTAATCAAGGACACAAGAGAGACTAATAAAGTGTAATATAAAATACTTCTACATTTTTTCCCTTTTACTGTTAGTTTAGTCCCCAGACCACATGAAAACAAGCAGGAAATTGTAAACTCAGCCTAATTATGCTTGCAGCATCAGCAGAAGTTATACCAAAGCACAGAGCCTAGGGTGTTACTGACACAATCAGATATGCAGAGTGCCTTCTCCTTTCTCTCCTTCTCATTAACATAATGAACCTATGCTCTAATTTTTCAGACTCTGTATATGTGTAGGTTCAGCATTTCCTCTCCAGTTCTGCCAGAAGTCTGGACAGCAAGGTTTTGCTACAGAATTGCAAGGTTCCCAGACGCATGTCACCCTTTATTCATATCGCAGAGGAGAGTAAGGTCCAAAACATATCACCAGAGGGTTTTTCTGGTGTGCTCCTTAGTCTAATATGATGAATTTTCACTGCATCACTGAAATTTACAGGAGGACAGCTTAAGCACATTGACAGCAGGGAAATAATACAAGTCATCATACAAAAGATTAATTACAACCAGCCCGGCTTACAGCAATCCCCAGGCTGGAAAAGGGCACATTTTTTATTCTTGGAACCTTTCGCACGTATAGAACAGAAAAGACATCCCTGTTCAGAAATCTTTAGCCAATTTAGCTCCTTCTGTTTGCTGTTAATGTGCTTGCTGTTATCAGCCTGTCAGCTGATAAATAATTGGTCCAACTGTGATTATTCATTCAAAGGAAACTGCTGTTTGGTCTTATACCTCCTGGATTTTTCAGGCTTTGTTATTAAATTCGTTGCACTACGTACAAAATGTGGAGAAATATTCTTGGACAATATAGCCCTTGTTTTGCATACATACAGGATGATAACCAGGATAGGAACACACATTACCAAGAACTCCACGAATATCAACACACTGGAAGATATTTAACTGTCTTATTTTTTCCACTTGTAAAACACAGTACATAAAAGTTACCTTGAGTCCTTAACACATAGGAGAGAAAACTGTGTGGTAGTTGTAATTGCATCATGTGACTGGACACATATATGGCTCCAGGCGGTGCTAATAACTAGATACAGTCTACTTGGATACCTCACTTCCCATCAGAGTAAGTTTATACCCATATCTGTCAGTGTATATGGAAATATAGCTTCTGCTCCAATACCAGCTATGCAAAATGGATCCGTCTTCCCAACTGGACATATTGTCGCCCTCAGTGTCCTGTGTTTCTCAATTCATTTGGCTACTTGTGCAATGTAACATCTCCCTGCTCAATAAAATCTGTATTGGGCACCAGCAACTGTCTCTCTATGGAAAAGTGTGTGAAATAACAGAATCTGATCCTTTAAGGCTCTTTCCCATGCTGTGGGACTGCTTTCACCCGGGACCACAATGTGATTTATTTCACCTGCAGCTTAAAAATTACTGCATTTTCAAGACATTGGAACAGATTTTTGGGCAAGCCATATCATACATTAGCAGTTAGTTCCTGTGTATTCTGGACAGAAGACTTTTTTAAAAGGTCATGATATGCTTCAATAATATATGTAAATTCGTGCTGATTCTATGTACATAGAGCCACAGCTGGATTAAAAAAAAAATAAACACAAGCATCATCAAGCAATGCCTTTGCAAAAAGTGAAAATGAGATTCACTGTGCATGAAGCACATTCCTCCTGAAACCTCCTGAATCTCCATAATCTCCTGGTCATTTCTACAGAGAATGTCTATTTTTGCGGTTTGTAAATACATGAGTACAAACAAAAATGGCTGCATTTAAAAACTGGCCTAACTTTACCTGTAAAATAAGAGAATTTTAAACTAGGTTCTTGTGCTCATCCAAGGCAATTTCACTGACATCCCTGAGCTTGAACAACAGAACGTGGAGGAATCAGACCTATAAAGACTGTTTTAAAACTTGATAACTCACTGGAAACTAACTAAAAAAAAAAAAAAGCATCTTCCCTTTTATATTTGCACTCTGGAAAAAACTGAGTTTAAAATGAAAAACACAAGAGGTAATTTCATAAGAAGATGCAGCAGCTTCTAGAAATGTCTCTTCTTTCCTATAAAGACTAGAGAAGAACCTTATAAAGCCACAGTGGTTTTGTCCATAAAGTCTTGTAAAATCCATATATGCTCAAAATGGCCTCTATTTTCCCATGACTGGCAAATATCTGTTAAGGAAGTCTGAAGAACACCCTTTTCAAGGAAAGAGGCAAGGAAGACCACCAGACGTAATTAAATGTCTCAGCAGAATTAAAGCTGGCCATACTTGTAGTACAGTTAGACTCTCCACTTTATTTATTGGAACTGCTGATTCATTATGGACTACCTAAATTATATAGAAAGGCCATTTAAATGAGCTTTTTATCTGATGAATAATAAATCTTAAGGTTTCTATATCTGATTGTGACATTATTATATGTTTAGAGTGAACTTTTTACATTCTAATTTATTCTGGCTAGGTTTATTTCATTTCCTGGTACATTCAAATATCATCAATTAAGGCAAAGCAGCTGGTCATAAACTGATCTCATTTCCGTCATTTGCTTTGCTTTGAAAGCTGTCCTTGTGTTCCCTCTTGTGTTCTATCTTCCTCACACATAATAAAAATAATTACACTTCTGGTTTGAAGAACTTGTAGCATTACCATCATTATTGCGAAATGGTTGATTTCAATAATTAGAAATCCTGCCCACTTGCTCAAACATTACTTTATTGTTATCAGTGGATTCATACTGAGAATGAATATTGTCCAAGGATTTCTGATGTTTATACACCAGTGCTGCAGGCCTTGAATTCTAAGTTGCATAAAAATCAATAGGTTATGAGAAAAGGTTTACAGAGCAAGGCCTTTAAATGACTTCAGTACAGACCTAGCTGTGTTTTCCGTGTTTTTAGTCAAAGACTTCTTGGAAGATTTCTATTTGTTATGTTTTGAAGGTTTTTTTAAAAGCTGTTTCCATTAGTATTTCAAGAATAAATGTAAGTTAGTTTGGAGAATTTCACTGAGGACCTCAAAAAGTTTAGTCGATTTTTATTTGAGGATCGGGGCCTATTTAGATCAATTTCAGAGATACAGACTGGACTTTCACTAGCTACCTACAGGACATTTCAATACCTAATTACTTTTTATTTAAAGTTAATTGTTGCTCTGAAAATCCTGTCCTTAGAGACACGAGGAGCTAATCCTGATATTAAGGAAATTTCTAGTAAATTCTTATGGCTATCAGGTAATGCCTTCTGAATTCTTCATTTAGTACACTTTAATATCCACTTAGGTAAGACTTGCAGCTCCAGAAAAGCCTATAAACTAATATGCATCACAGTGGGCAAGACTGCAAACAGCTCAAATTTTGTGTTCTAAAACCCAAGGCATACAAAGTACAAAGTTACTGAAGTGAAATGAAAGAAGGATGTCACCTTGGTTCCTTCTGACTTGGTTTCACATTGAGTTTAGCACCCTTCACTGAAAATAACTGCTCATCTGTAACGATAGGGAAATGATTTGTGATTTCTAGGCGCCATGCCTCAGAATTTTTCTGGAAGCTTAGGAAGATGAAATAAAAAGTCAAGACTATTTAATTTTTCCAGTTCCTCCTCATACTCATTTTAAAACGACATTGGGGGAATTTGTAAGTAATGGAAATCCATTCCTTTGCAGAACAAGTAGTTAAAGCCATTCTAGCATCGGTGATACTGAGCTGGTGAGCACACTCCTCCGCCTTGATAACAACATAGTTATAATACACAATCTAACGTGCTATTTACATGCAAGTTACTTTCAAGTGTCCTCAGGTAACCTCTTGCCTTGATCTTTGCAATTTTCCTAGGAATAATGAATCACTAGCAAAGTTGTATACTTAGGAGGAGCAGCTACCTCTGGCAACAGGAGATGACCTGGCGAAAGTTTATCACAGATCTTGGAAAAACACATACTGTGTTTAAGATACTAGGCACTATAAGTGTAAGAACACCAATACAGATGCAAATTAATTTATTTTTTTTTTTTACTTTACATTCTCCATTTCTTTTAAAGCTCAAATCAACAATATTTTTGTTGTGACTTTTTGTTTCTAAAACACCTGGCAGTTACATGTTCAAATACTATTTTAAACACAGTTAAAATTTTAAACACACCTGTTCACAGTTTAGTAAGCAACTGTAGATACTATCCCTATTCAGTTCTGTTAAAATATATCCCATGAAACTCCTTTCCAACCAAAATCACTTTGTGACAGAATTTGTGGTTTTGTAAACAGTGTTTGCTTTCACTGAATTTTTTTTTAACTTTTTACTTTCAAGTTTTTATGAAGAAGTGCGTATTTTCTGTTGAACAAATGCAACTAAACCAAAACCATTTTCATGTTTGTCAAAATATTCCATCCAGTTTTCCCATTTTCTACCCAGTTCTTCTTTTATGTAATGGCTAATGCAGTGTGGGCGTCTCTGTGCTTCCTTTCCCCATGAACTGCTGCTTCAACAAGATAGCAGATCTACTCCTGTCCCTAAAACAGTGAAGGTTTTACAACAAAGCCTGTATATGCAGACAGTCTTTCTTCCAACAGAAGTAGATATTTACATAAGGAATACATCATTTTAACATTGAACAGGTTTCTCACCGCTATACCCAACAACAATTAGAGAGAATTCTGCTCACAGCAGTGCCTGAATAAAACTGGAACAACCTCAGTGAACACTTAAGAAATATTCTGAAATTTAAAATAGTCACAAAGCAGGAACAGGAGTGAATTCTATCCTCCATTTGTACAATCAAACTCTTTTTACATAGAATCATAGAATTATAGAATCATGGTTGGAAGAGACCTCAAAGATCATCAAGTCCAACCATATACCTGATGCCACCATGCCCTCTAAACCCACTAAACCATGTCTTGAAGCGCCACATCTAAACGTTTTTTGAACACCTCCAGGGATGGTGACTCCACTACCTCCCTGGGGAGCCCATTACAATGCCTAACGACTCTTACAGTGAAGAAATTCTTCCCAATATCCAGCCTGAATGTCCCCTGGCACAACTTGTACATCACTGAGTTGCATCTTAAAACCTACAGGGCAGAACAGATACCTACAAATAAAATGCTGGTCTTTACCTTTGCCTATAGAAGTGGCTATTCCATTCATTAACTGTGATAGAGATTTACCAGGAGAACCAGGGATATCTGAGGATGCCACTGAGTTACTGCTCAGGAGATCAATCTTCCCTGCTTGCTGTCGAAACTTCTCCAGTTCTCTGGATAAGAGGTTAAATTGTTCACTCTGTGTCCGGCATTTCTCCTCTAGCTCTCGGACCTTGGCCTGCACAAGCAAAATATAACAGAGACATTTGACTGAGATCAGAGTGAGCTGTGACTGCATCAGATTTTTCTAAAGTACCAGGAAGCCAGGATAGGCAAACTACTTAGGATAAGCAGGCCCACAATCACACTTTTCTCCCCCTAAATTCTCACCCATATTTAGAACAAAACCTTTAGTAGCCCTGTAATATTGAGGTAAGTAGTCTTTTCATCCCCAATTTCCAAAGGGGAAATTCCTCATCATGTTTTTTGGCAGCACTAAAAAAATCACTGCCAAGAACACTTGCAAACAGACCCTACAGCTTTGTGACTTCTAAACACACCTGAATGATAATTCTGTGTGCTTTTCTAACTTTTTTTAAAATTCAGGTATATTTCTGAGGTTTGCCCTCAGTTGAAGCCTCCTGAATTGCTAGATTAACATTTATGTATCAAAAAACAACAACAACAAAACCCCACAGTGGTTCATGCAGAATGCGGGCCTAGCTACTGGCCGAATTCCCTTTCAAAAATAATGCTCCTCACTATAGATGCCAAATCACACAGACGTAACCCAGACATTGGCCAAGAGGAGACTGTTTGTAAGCTTGTGAGAAGTACCAAAATGTCATTGCTGGCATACGTTTTTAATTTTGAGGCATCAGGCTTTAACAAAACAGAATTTAAAAGATAAGCTTCTGTGCTGACTTGGAAAATTTCCCTACATACAGTTTATGAATTCCTGATGTGAAAAAATGGATGAGGCTATGGAAAGGAAAGATTCCCTGGCTGAAAGGAATGACAAAGGGCATGGGAATCCAGGATTTCTCTGCAACTTTTACTCAAAAACATATATAAGAGTAGTGAAGACACTAAATCATGAAAAAAACCTTTTATCCAAATCTGCACATTCATTGTATCATCTAAGTTAAGGATATAACAGTGTTTTCAATATAATGCATTTCAATTTCAACCTGCATTTATAAACAGCCTGTATATCTGTTTGAACACAATATCAGATATTCCTGAAGAAAAAAACCCACAAATTTAGAGTGCCCAGAGAGTTAGGAAAGACCATATTAACATGTGTTGCAAAGATTGAAGAATCAGCAAAGCTCCTGAGAATTTAATTTGTGAGGTCTGTTTTCCACACCGGGGCAAACAGTTAGTCTGTGCTCTGGAAATGTGCCAGAGAAAGAGTGCCATTTGAGACCTAGGGAGCATTTACGTCTTATGTGCTGCGACCCAAATGCTGCAAGCAGAAGCAGCTCAACAGAGGCAGTAATGGGCTCCTTACATGAGACGCTAATGCATTATATCCCAATCTGATGCTTTACGATGAACAAAGATCACTTTCCTCCATTAAAAACACCTTTACAGTATATGCCTAGTTACACAACCATACTAACAAAGGATGTCTGGATATCAATTAGATTCATTCAACTTTACCAAAGGTTTCTTTTTCTTGAAACAGAAAAATGTTCTCAGTTCATATGCAGTTCTCATGTGTATATTGCATATCAAGAAAATGACATATATTATATACCACCTATACAAAGATCTTAGCACAGCTAAAGACAAACAAAACACTTATAGTCCCCAGAACACAAAACCCCCCAAATTTCCTACTACAGAAGGTGGTACTGTTTCTTCCTTTTTTTGGTAACAAATACATTCTTAAAGCTACAGTGAATTTTGAGGATATAATTTCTTTGTATTCATAAAACACAAATTAATTTAGTGCTGCTAAAGAAGTCTCAAGACATCTATCTGACTCATTGTGAAACAGAAAACAATAAGATACAGAGACATTGTGGGAGTTTTACACAACCGTTAAATGCTTTGATTTTTGTTTTTGGTCTTTCATCTTTTCACTGTGGTTTTGAGCAACTGAAATGTGAACCTTGGCTACTTGTTAATTTGCTGCATGATAAAGCATCTATGTACAATTTTAAAAGAACATTAAACAAACAAAGTAGTAAACTAGTTAGGGTTTTTAGATCTGCTCTTTCCAGTGTAAACTTTAAGGATGAGCTATTCAGTTCTCTAAGAATACATACTGGCATTTCCACATGCAGTTATGGAAACTCTAGCATAAAATAAAAACAAAAAAATCACAAACCCGACCACAACAAGCTGTTAAGGCTGTCTTAAAAATATTTTTTAAAAAATAATTTAAGGTATTATTACTATTTATTAATTTAAAACTTATCTGCATTTCAGTATATGCTTTCTATGACTTTTGTTTTGAGTATCTAGAACCTTCTAGTTGTTCTCTCATGACAGTACGAAGCCTGGAAGAAAAATGCCTTTACTACTTTTTTTTTTTAATCAAAGTTGTGAGTTAGAAGTGAGCACAAAGCTGGCATTATATAAAGAAAAAATTGCTGTAAGATACACAATAGTGCTAACAGGAGGCATTCCCATACCCATCTATTTCTTGACTTCAGTCAGGTGCTTGGTTCATCATTAGCCAGCCAGACTCCCCTCACTGTGGAAAATCTATGTATTATTGTATGTCACTGCATAGCAAGGCATGTGCTTACACTCTCAGAAGTACTAAATTTTTATTCTGTATCATGGTTCTGCCCATACAGCTTATTCCTAGTAAGGATGGAACAGAAGTGCCAAGTCTGCCAGATCTCCCTAAAACTGGATCTGCCTATAAGAGTGGTGGTATGAAAAGACGTTCTTTACTGCAGACCATATTGAATGCCTATCACTTAGGACTTGCCAAGTTTCTTATACAATACACAGTACTATTTCTAAAACTTTCTTAAATGGAAAATGAAGGGGACTTCATCCATTACAAGACAGATACTGTTCGCACAAGACAGATAAGATGATGAGCAACTTTCCAGGTGGACAGGCTTGAATTCAGACTAGTAATTAGCTCACATATTCTGCTATGGAGATATCATTTCATAGTTTGACAGTTTACGTAGCAGCAATGGCTTTCAGTAGGTGGACCAATAAATCAGCCTCAGGTGAAAATATCACAAAAAATTATCTCTGTAATAACAAAGAAACAATCTGAATTCAGACAAAATCCACACAGTCAGAAAGCTACAATCTTGAATAAACTACCAAACCATTCTTACTGGGCATGCTCATAAGAAATTAACTTTCAAAAATAGTATCTGCATTCTCATTAAATCATGCCATATTTGAAGATTAATTTCTTGCAGAAAAAAATTCTGATTTTGGTGATTTGGTATTAGGCCAATAAATGCCAAGCATGCTTGCACAACAATGGTTCTAGAACGCGTCCCATGCAAGGTTAGACAGGACTATCATACTCATTTTAAAGGGAAAAGTGCAGGGTTCAGGACAGGGAAAGGAGAATTTATGCCCTAAAATACCTGCATGCTGTCCAAGGTGTTCTGGATGAAGTGCAAAGCAATAAATTCCAAACAAGACACAGTAAACAAAGAGATGTGAAATAAACAAAGAAATAAAACCAGTTTTGAACACTTTTTTTACATTTCAAAGCAAAATATATTAGAACAGTTAACACACGTAAACACATGCATTAACGCAAACGACGCTATAGAACATTTCAGAAATCAGTACCACTGCTGATCTTAAATTGCAAAAGGCAGATTAAATAAAACGCTAAAAATTAATGGGTTTATGGCAATAAAAAGCAAAAGCTTAGGAAACATTGATAGGGTTATGCAAATCAGAGGTCACCGACAAATCAGATAAGTAGGAATTTTGATTAGCTTCAGGAGGGTAAATAATCACTTGCCTACTTTGTTTCTACTTATGTTTTCCCGCATCATATACTTTCCAGCAAGCATTAAATAATAATTTAATCTTATATTCTTAAAGGCAAACCAAACTTTATATATATGATGATAATGAAAGCCTATGAGTAAAACATGTTCCGTGGGACTATTAACTTTTATAGATACAAATAAACAAAATAAGATTTTTAAAAGATGATCAATGCACGACAAAAACCACCTTCCATTAGTGCATGACCAGTAAGTACACAGACAGAAAAACTACTGCTGGAAGGTAAAAAGACTAGAAATTACCTTCTGCTAAAAACAGATTTCTAAATGAAATCTTGACAATGAACTTGCTGTAATCAATCTATGGTATCGCGTGTTCTTTATGATACGGACGTTATGTTAAGACTTAATAACCATTTAATGCCTTTTCTTTTCCTCAGGCAGAAAAACTAGTTTGGTAGTTATCAACAAAAAACTATTTTACATGAAAAAATGAAGAACAAAAAAGAGGAAAAGGAAGTCTAGAAGCAGTTAGTGTGCTATTTGCTTGTGCACCTGTATTTTCTGACACTTTACCTTATGCATTTACATCAAATAATATGACTGGAACTTAAATCTGTGAGCCTAGTTTTGAAAAACTGGGGAGAAATTGTTTGCGTTAGGAACTAATTTCTGCTACATATTGTTGTCATTTGTCCTGTCTTGCACAACACTGTGTGTCAGTCTGCATTTCTAAACAGCAGACAGCAAAGGGAGTAAAAGGTTTTATCAGCACAAGGCAGATACTTGAGTGTATTAGTTTATTTCAACTCTCCTTTGATTTTTGGTGTTTTCATATGTAATTCAACCATAAGTGTATGTATCCATTATAAAGGTTTCATTATTATAACAGTCCCAGTTTACAATCTCCAAAAATTTTCTCTCCAGCCTAAGACAAAGAGGATTTGCAAACCTTGCCCTATTCCAACTAAAACTGACAGCAAAGCTTATGGTTTTTGAATAGGAGTAAGGATTTGCTCCTATTCTTCATGTCGCTCCTATACAAGACACAAGCAAATTCTGTATCCTTAGGCACAGAAGACTAAACTACTGGATTTTTTTTTTTTTTTTTTTTTTTTTTTTACAATTAATGACTCAAAGGAAGACTTGAAATGCTATGCAAAGTCCATAAACACAACTACTAATGAATTTACAGGTAATGTCCTGTGCCAAGGTCATAATTGCTATGAGCAATTGCTAATGAAAATACTAGGTTTTTTGATATATCTTTATGGATGATGCTGCCTTTATGGATCGTGTCAGTATGTGCAGGTATTTAGTGCCTTAAAAGCTGGTAAATCAGATCATCTGAATCATCTCTCAAAGCTTAATTAATTTAGCAGCATTTACGTACTAAATCCAATAGTGACTGGCAAATTCTAAAAACATATTGTAGCATAGTTGGGAAATGCTAAGAAACGCCACTGCTGGTCATAAACAGTGATATGATTAGAGGCAATGGACATTGGTAGCATCCAGAGAAAAATTCTGACAGGATACAAGAATAACATTCTTTATAATGAAAGTGCTCAAAGACTGAAAGAGACTGCCCATGGCGGTTATCCTATCTCCATTCCCAGTGATACTTAAAAATGGACTGGGCAAAGCCTTGAGCAACTTACAGTAATTTTGAAGAGGGCCCTTCTTTGAGCAGGGAGTTGGACCAGATAGCCAGAGGTCCCTTCCAAACAGAATTATTCTATGTTTCTAATTAAAAATTTGAATATGTTTCTGGTGCCCTTGATTTTCAAACACCCAGTTCAGACTACCTTAAAAAGATCTGTTTTCCAGTAAAAAGAATGAAGTGTTCTCTCTCAACCACACCCTTTGAAGGTTTTTTGAAGTATCCAAATTGTTTCATTATGTTTAAAAATTTGGACTCTTTAGCATCTTGCTTTTTTACTAGACAGTATTTAAATAGGAACCTTAGGTAATTGATTGGTATTTGCAGCTATATTTCCAGCCTAAACAATAATATTTCTCACAACTAATCACTTCCTTTTTATACATCTGATAGTATTTTACAAAAAACTGTACCAAAATTTCCATTCTATACAAAGAGAAACTGAGGTACATCAGTACCAACAGCTCAGCTTAATGCACTCCTAATTGAATTATAATCTTTAAAGGATGCAATTATATTAGAAGAGGGGAAAAAAAAAACCTATTTGCCTACATACTACTTGAAGTTTTCAAAAGTGATGATACTGTAAAGTTATCACATTTAGAATGGATAGCAAAGGTAACACAAAGGATATCTTACCTCTAGCAATTGAACTGCTCCTTCATGTTCCTTCTTAGCTTCAACCTGAGCCTGGTTTTTATAATAAACAAAGCAGAGAAAAGAAGAGAAATGAAAAGAAAACAAAATAAAAGAAAAATAAATTTGTCATGCCACATATAGTATGCTCCGACATAAAGCAGCACACTCTATACTCAAATCCAAAGTCAATTACAATCTTGAAGGGATGTCTCCGCCAATATTACTACAGTGCTTTGGTTCCAAGCCACTGAAATAACTGCTTATTTTTAGGAGACTGAATCTCAGCAAAGCTTAATAGCATTGGTATTTTGTTGGACCAATATGAGCATGCTCAATACATTGCAAGAACACATCAGAAGTGTCTCTGAAACCCTCTAAATTAAAACTGGAAAATGAGCTTGTTATTCTACATTGCCAGAAGTTCATAGTGTAGAAATCTACCATACCAGCTAGGAGAAAGCAACACAAAAATTAAGCTCATTCTTTACAGGCAGCAACAGTATTTATCACCTAAGTAAACAGCTCACAAAACACTTCAAGGCAACTACAAGAAAGGCTGTCTGTAGACAAGAGTGGAACATTTAGGGTCCAATCAACTGAGTCAAAGAAGAAAAGAAGGAATCAATAAAAGCAGAAAAGTGTATTTTATGTAGCTCAGAAATTCAGTTATAAAATTTTGGTCTGGAAAAGTCTAAATCTTAAAAACAACAAAAATAGCACTCAGTAACTCTTGTGTTATCCTCACTTTATTTCCATTTAAGTTTTCACTGTCTTCTTCATTGAAGCTTGTCCAAGATAAGCAAAACCTTTTATTAACCATCAGGCTCATAGCAGTGATGCACTAACTTTGCCTCCTAGCTCCTTATTACTGTAACCCAAAGACCATATTCTGCACATTCTTCATCAGAGAAAAGTCTTAAAACCCTCCAGTTTGGCAGAGGGCAACACTCTGCAGACTTTCTAATTTAATGGGCCAGATACTCCCATGAGGGACACCAACACAGGTATGTTAACTTCATTTTCCTCATCTATGAGGACTACCCTACTCCGTTATCAGTTTCAGTGGAAGCTCGGTCAGGCCATAAAGTCATGACCAAAAACACACACCCAAATTATACTTCATTGTCATGCATGGTAATAAAGCCTCCTTCAGTCCTGCAAGCACAGTCATATTTCTTCCTGTGCTACAGTAATAAGTCTTATTGCTAACACCTGATAAAGTATTGGCTCCACAAGCTTTAGCAAACATATGATGACAGGTAATAGAAAGACTTGTGTTATCCATCACTACAAGTTTAATAAAATAATATTATATTGAATATGAGTTCTTGATAAATGATTAGAAAACCTGCATCAATAGCTATCTCTCTTATACATCAAACTGTCTTGTATTAAGGTTTTCTTGGAGAAAAAGACCATCTGATTCCCCATCAACACAAAACCTTGATGAGCAATATTGTATTCTTCCTTTTAGGCTGAAAATCTGATCAGTCTGTACATATATTAAAAACACAATGAATTTTTATTTATAATATCAAAATGCGACAGCAAATGCATCAGACTGTACCAGTAACTTGCTTTGTTTTCAAGTGCACATTTCTGTGGTTCATCAGCAACTTTACGACAGTAACAAGATACGTTGTGAAATGTCATCCTGTTACTGCCTGGAGTTACTACTTTCATTTCACGGGACTTTTTCAAGTAATTAGATGACTCCAACAAAAAAAAAAAAAAAAAAAAAAAAGGAAGACAGAATTAAATGCACACGTACTAGGTATACTGGGAGGTCAGCTCTGGATGAAATGTGAGCCAGTAATTCCTGTTTAATGATGGAAGCGAAGTATTATAGTTACTTAGGTAACAGGTTTATTTAAATTATTTTTCTGACAATATACACTGCATTATAATGTTGAAAAGGAGGTGTTTTGGATACCAGCAGTCTAGAGGTTAAGCAGGACAAATTAGTCTGTGCTCATCTCCACTGCCATGCCTAGAGAACTACAGGTAGCTTGGGTATCTCTCTACAAGGCAGAACAGTGCACAATATAGACATCCTCTCAAAATCTTCCAATGTATTGAATACTTTCCCTCTTCTACCCATATAGTGTACTAATCTGGTCTTCATTCTTATTCTATAGTATTAATAATAACATTACAGAAGCTACTAAGCATCTCAACCAAACTGGGATCCCAACATGTCACAATGGAAAAGAATCTGAGCTTGGAAGGGTTGAAAATCAAAATCGGGAAAAAAAAAAAAAAGCCCTTTTTCTTTGGGTGGTATCTAGAATAAATATCACACGCAGATTTTCTCAAGAGATGTGATGGGCAGAATGCTCATTTAAGCTATCACAAAACCTTATCATGAAACACAATAATAATTAAAAAAAGACACAACAGCAACTAAATCACATAAAGAATTAGCTGTTTCAGGGTGAAAATGAGTGTCTGTGCAAAGTCCTAGGAGGAATATTTCAGGCTAATGAATGAAACCAGTAAGAAGGACGAATTATTTCTCAAATGCTTCTAAGTAATGCATAGATGACTTGTTATGGTGGCTTTTAGTACAGGAATTCTAAGCTAAAATTCTAGTGGAACCTAGTGGTAAGTGATTATTAGATAATAATTTTTAACATAAATGATCTTGTATTCTATGCTACTTCAGGTCCACTGAACAAGAATTTAATCGATGGCTACATATGCTGAGCTAGTCACATTGAGTAAAATACGAAATACAATACAAGCTCATAAAATACCAAACACAATACAACCTTGTTTGCATGTCAAGTCTATCATGTTACAGCTTAGCAAAAATGACTGGAGAAAATAGTATTACAAAGATTTCTCTTTTGTTGCCAATCTGTAACAAAAAGACTCATGTAATGTGGATTTATTAGAAGAATGTAACAAAAATTAGCAAGAAGAAAAGCTGTACCTTTCTTTGATTGCTTTGCCAAGATATTTAAGTCCAAAATTTATGTGGAAGTTCAAATAATAACAGCTGAATGTAACTAGAAATGGCATTTTGAAATATGCCTAAAAAGATTAATTGTGAAAGGCTAAAAGAAAATTAACTGGAAGATTTCATTTGGTCAAGTGAAGTTTTCTATTTCAAACAAACTATATGAGATACATCTTTTTATTCTGCTGAGAATGTCCCTCCATGCCAATTCTCTACCAAATTATCATTAGCATTATTACTTCTGTGTTTTGATCTAGTCAAGCAATTGCAAGAATCAAGATTAGTACTGAGACAACTGCAGCTTTAAGTGACTTTAGTAAGACTGAAACTCAATATCATGTTTTTTATATTATAATGAATACCGAGAAGTTGCAGTGTGAAGAAAAAATGTCCTAAAGTGATTTGTGAATTAGAGAATGAGTTTGGAAATGAAGTACTTAAACAACAGCTTAGTTTGTTGTGATGGGTTGACCCTGGCTGGATGCCAGACACCCACCAAAGCCACTCTATCACTCCCCTCCTCAGCTGGATAGGGGAGAGAAAATACAATGAAAAGTTCCTGGGTTGAGATAAGGACAGGGAGCCATCACTCACCAATTACCACCACAGGCAAA
>NW_009638174.1:359-2032 GCF_000690535.1 Cariama cristata | reverse complement strand
CCCAGCAGGTGGGTGCAGGGGTTGGGATGGGGTGGGATGGGATGGGAGCAGTTGGTGAAGAGATGCAAAACCCTGGACATCTCTCTCTCTTCCAAAAGCACGCTGGGAAGCTGCTGGAGGAGATCCTCGTTTCTGCTCCCCAAACTCCAGCTCACGGGGCTGTGGCAAAGCCGCGGACGGAGGTAACTCGCTGCTCCGGTGCAGATCCAGATATGAATCCCGCTGGTGGTGCTGCTGCGGGCAGTCCCCATGCCTTGGCTTTCAGAGGGTGATGCTGGAAGGGGAGGGGGTTCCCCGGGGCTCCCCCTTTGCTGTGACAGGGCCATGAGATGCGCTGGCTTGGCTCCGGGGAGGTGACCATGGTTGTCCTGTGACTCCAGGGACTGCCCAGCTCCTCACCGCCCACGGAAGAGGATTTCGGGAAGGGCCCTTGGCTTACCATGAAGACAGAGCTGGGGCTGGATGAGAAGGACCCCGGCTGCTTCCTCAGGACCTACAGCGTGGTCATGGTGCTGCGGAAGGTGAGGGAGGCCCCGGGGACTCGCCTTCCGAGCTCTCCCCTTGCCCCTTGGAGCTGTTTCCAGGGCCAGGCATCAATGTGGGGAGGGGGCTGACAGCAAACGTCCTGTGGCCTCATGGAGCTGCCCTCGGGGACATCAGTGTGACAAGGGGTCTTCGTGTGCAGGCAGCCTTGAAGCAGCTCCCGAAGAACAAGGTCCCCAGCATGGCAGTGATGATCAAGACGCTGACCAGGACCAACATCGATGCTGGCGCCGTATTCAGGGACCCGACTGGTGAGCACGGCCGTGCTCGTGCCCAGGTCGGGTTGGGGCTCCTGGCTATTGCTCCCTGTGGCTAACGGGTCCCCTCCTTGTCCGCAGGAGAGATGCAGGGCACAGTGCATCGCCTGCTGCTGGAAGAGAGACAGAGCGAGCTCAGGCCTGGCTCGGTGCTGCTCCTGAAGCAGGTAGGAGACGCGGAAGCAGATCTCCAGCAGCAGCAAAGCCTTTGGGGCTGTTCCTGCCACGGGCGCTGCTAACTCACAGTCACCGTACCCAGCTGCCAGGCTCACATCCCGGGGGAACGGGAGAAGGGGCTCCTCCAGTTCCTTCCCAGGCTGCAGCCGGTGGCACCAGCAGAAGCTGGAGCTCTGGCTCTGACCCACGGCTCTGTCCTTGCAGGTGAGCGTCTTCTCCCCATCCCACCGCAACCACTACCTCAACGTTACCCCCAACAACCTGCTCAAGATCTACCCGCCGGAGCCCGAGGGCAGCTTCTCGCAGCGGGAGGTGAGGGAGGGCATGGTGCTGCTGGCCCTGGAGGGGCAGCAAGGCTGGGACTGCCCCCCCCAAGGGTATTACCAGGGGGTCTGGACTGTAGGGACCCTCGAGAGCAACCGGGGAGGAAGGAGGAGGCTTAGGAGGAACAGATAAATCCTCCTGTGGGCCCCCAACAATTCATCTCTGCTGGATTTTGCAGGTCCCTGCTCAGGCTGGACTACTCCGGGACCACTGCGCACAGCCCCCCCGGGGTGTCCCTGCCCCTGGGGACTGGGGACGATCGAGGACGGGCAGCCACAGCACGGAGCAGTCTCCTGGGGGTTTCTCCCTGCACCCACAGAGCCCCAGGCCCGGCCGAGAAGAGCTGGTGGGAGCTGATGGCTGTGATGTGGG
>NW_009638174.1:0-311 GCF_000690535.1 Cariama cristata | reverse complement strand
CTGTGGTTGGGCAGTGTCGCCCCTCCCCATAGTGCCAAGGGGGGGTGGGGGTCTCGTCCCACTGTGCCCCCGGTATGCGGAGTCGATTCCTCCTCTATACACACGTAAGTCTCGTGCGTTTTATCCTTCCTGTGCCGGTGCAGATGACCTGGACGGGCTCCTGGGAGAGCTGCCTGAGGATTTCTTCTCTGCTCCGGCCCAAGCTGACTACTGCTGACCTCGGGGAGCTGTGGCACGGCCATGGAGCTGGCGCAACGGTTACTGCTGGCACAGCCTGGGCTGCACCGTGACCCGGTGAGGACACTGAGCAA
>NW_009638173.1:24278-30095 GCF_000690535.1 Cariama cristata | reverse complement strand
GACCTCCTCGCCATTTTCCCCATGCTCTGCATCTAGTCCCTATTAACTGCAGCCATAATCTGATAAAGTGTGCCAGGTTAAATACGGGCCCGTCTGCAGGCCCCTTTGGTTTTCATTATGCCCATATAAGGGGAAGGAAGGAAGGAAACAAGCCTTGCTGCACTTTTGTGACATGGCTGGTAATTAACATAGCACAATGCTATTACAGGTCCCAATAAAAATCAAAAGTCTTTGCAGTTATAATGAGATATTCATGCATGGCAGCACCAGAGTATAAACCAAACTTTTATTGTATGCGTTAGCTGTGGTAAATGAAGCGAAACAGGGCTAAATTCATTATGTCCCATCTCAGCTGCATCTCACAAATAACTGGCCTTAAACATTTTCATCAGAAAGTCCATTTCCTCTTGTTGCCAGCAGCAGTTAACCAGCGCCGAATATTCTCTCTACAAAGATGGTTGAACCTGAGGGTGATATAGGACAGCAGTAAACATTTGTTAAGTAATTAATATAACCTGTTTACAAGGAGTACCCGACAGTCACAAGGCAATAAATAGTGTCTTGCACCTTTTACCTCTGCCAGAGGGAGGGGGAACTCTGCAGTGGAAATGCCGGTCGTGCCGCAGCACCCAGCGGGGCGGTCGTGGGGGATTGCGGACGGGGAAACCGAGGCAGACGGGGCAAAGGCCAGAGCTGCAGAAGCATTGCAGTGCCCACTGTTTCCCAGTCCAAGAATGCCCCGCTGACTTTGTGACCCCGGGTCAAAGTTATTTGCCCAGTGACCAAAGCCGTTGTATCATCTGGAGCAGAATTCAGAGCCAGGGGAAGCCATAGCGGGTGAAGCGGAAGGATGGACAGTCTGTGGTGATGCTAGTCCCGTGGCCTCACGGGGTGGTTAGTAGGAAGCAGGGGGCTGAAGGCCACTTGCTTGTTTCGGAGGGATCAGGCAAGGAAGGGTGACAGCCTTCTGGCTGCATCTTTGAGATTTGCCTGGTGAGATCCCTCAGGCCTCCTTTGCTCGGAGACTTCCAGCTCGTGGTGGCGTCCATCTGGGCTTTTTTGTTGGTTTCTTGGGGTGGAGGGGGTGGCGGTGTCTCAGAGAATTTTCCAGCTGACTTCACGGCACAAAACCTGGCGTATCTTCTGCACTTTTTTCCTGCTGAAGTATCTTGCAAATTGAAGAGCACTAACTAAAAGGTTGTCTGTTTTGGCACTGGTTTCATTACATAAAGCTAAACATTTGCTGCTGATAATACTTCCACAAATTCAGAATTAATCATAGCATAATAGAATCTGGTAGCTTTGGTTGTTAATTCTCTATTGAGTCTGCATCCCCATGTTTATTCTCATTTGTTCTGATAAGGTCCATTGTCTCTAATATTGCTTCGTAAAGGGTGAGAAATAAATCAACGGTATTTAGCTTTTCTAACCATCTGGTCTGGCTTACATCCCAAAATCAATTTTTAAGTTGGGCACAGTTCATGTATTTTTGCCTTGTAACAGAGAACGTCTCTGGGGAGAGAAGGGAAGGAAAAGTTGCTACTAATCTCACCTCAGGGATTAATCATTTTATAGATAGTACACTTCAAACTCTACAGGGTTTTGTTGTTGTCATAGCTTCGGTTGTTGGGCTGAGCTTTTGCAGAGTTGCCAAGAGGAACTTCTTTCTCTCTGTATTAATGGGATTAATACTTTGAACAGCAATGCATTACTTTGAAGTATAAAAGCACTTAGTTTGGACATGGACTTTTATTTGCTTTGGTAGCGTTCGATCTCAACGATGTTAATCTTCAACATGTGTATACATTATAATGCACTTCTTGCGTTGTTATAAAACCATCCTGTGGAGTTAAGCCAATTGCTTTTAAGAGGTGTTGTTAATGTAGTGAAATGTAATGCATTCGGGAGCTACTGTATTGCCACAGATGGGAAATATATCTTGTAAACTATAAATTTTTAAAAATTATTTAGCATCTCCATTGCTTTGTGGGGCCATGTGGCACCAAGCACAGGGTAATTCCACAGCTTTCATTAAAACGCACAATCATCAAACATTTGAAGTCCATGGACGATGTTTTTGGGAGCTGTTATAATAATTAGAAAAGGAAAATGGGTTTAATAAAAGTTGTAAACAATTATCATCAGCCAGACCTTGTCCCTTTCTGCAAACCCCATCTGCATTGCACATCTGGGCATGCGAAGCAGGGAGTAAGAGTATTCAATCTCAGCTGTCCTGGCCCAGAAGAGAAGGCATGCGTGTTTTGGGGTCACTCTGGGACGCGTCAATGACAAAGAAACTTGAGGAGGAGAAATTTGTAAAATTAGCAGAAAACCCAACAAATACTCTTCCAATCAGACATTAGTGTCCTTGCCTCCTGGCAACCCATCGCTGGATGCTTGGGGCTCATTTTCACAAAGCCGTGTAGACTCTGTGCTTTTCCAGATTGATACAAAAGGATTTCAACATCAGTGGAGACTTAGGGCCAATGTTTATTACAGCAGATGGGACGCAGTGTAGTGGGGCCTGAGCGTGCTGGTGAGAGAAGGAGTAATACATCTGAAACGAGTGAAGTTTCACTGGTGTAAGCAGGAGGCAAAGAAAGGTGACCACATCTGACGAGTGGTTTAGAGGGGTCAGTGTGCCGGTTCTTCCCTCCATATCAGGGTCTGAGGGCAAAGGCACAGAGGTGCGGGATGGGTTCATCTCTTGAAGGAGAGGGAGCAGCCAAGTGATTCAGCTGGAAGGCTGCCGCTGCCTCACCCTTCATAAGTACTTGTGTTTCTTGAGCCAAGCTTTTGCTATAAGACACTGTCATACCCAGCTTTGAAGCCTGGCAGATACAGCCCTGTAGCTTTTTGATGCATTTCAGCCATCAAGATGAGACATTGCAAGGTTAAAATGGCGAACTCTTGCCTTAAAGTTATAACGACCTGACTCTAGTGTACTTAGCTGTGCCAAGCAGTGAAATCTTTGGCTGCGACTTAGCCTTGCAAGGGTACAAAGCCGCTGTGTTGAATGAAGCAGTCTGCTAGCTCTGGCAGCTGGAAAATTCAGTTGGCCTGTGTTGATCACGAGCATCTTCTACTTGATGAGAAGCTACAGTCGCAAATTACACTCAGTGGAGGGATAGTCTGAGAAGAAGGTTCACGTGATTAAGGTTTGATATTTCATGCACAGCAGCCGTGATCTGGAGGGTTTCTCATCTGTATGGAGAAACGTAGGGTGTTCTGATCCTCATTTCCTATCGTACTCTCTGCAATACTTTGTAATTCCCTGATGATATGCAGCACCTTTCTTCAAGGTGATAGAGGTGCTTGTCTTTTTACTTAGGAAAGAAGAAATTTAAGATAATGTGGAGAGGAAAGAGATTGCCATGATCTAGTGAATAAGTTGTTTAGTATGTAGCTGCTTGCTCCAGCTGAATTATGTGTACTTAAATAGGCTTTTCTTGAATCCACAGATCATTCTTGTCATTTGGTATTTCATGTGAGTGTCAGCCTCTACAGGAAGAATCCAAGGCACCAGACTGAGAGCCAAGGTCCGGCTGACCGCGAGCGCCTCTGTTTTGAGTAACTGCCACCTGGGAGAGGCCCCCATTTCGGGCAGTACTTTCAGTTGAGCTGTCCCCTTCTTTTCTTGAAAAGCAGACCCCTCTCTAGGCCAGGGAACGCAGAAATAGAGCTGTGGTGACCTGCCAGGCAGCAGCCACTTTCCAGACAGGCCACCAGCAAGGTCTGCATGAGGGAGGTTTACTAGAGCTATTGCTGGATGTCACCCTGCCCCGCTGACCCTGCGCTTGCACTTTTCCCACCCACACCACCCCAAGGGTGTTTAACCACGCAACTGTGATTTGTGTATTCGCACAGGAAGGCAAACAGGATGTGAGGGGGGGAGCAACCCCTTTTTTGCTTTGTCTTGAGGGTTCTTCGGCTAGGTCTGGCAGCAGAACTCTAAATATGAGAAACCAGGGCTGTTTCATCTGCTCTTGTGAGCGGTTCTTGCTGCATGGTCCAGGCTGGACGCCGAGTCCCGACGAAGGGCGAGCACCCCGAAGGGAGCGGATGGCCATGGCTGGGGCCGGCCTCTGCACATGCCTGAGTGCAGCACAGCCCAGCTCTTGAGTTGCGTTTGGGCGGTCTGTTGGCTACTGACCTAAATTGAGACTGAGCAAAGAGAGCAAGCAGCTGCCCCACCGCTATTGCTCTGTTTTCAGCGTGGATCGAGCCTCCCTAATCCCCTCGGATTTTGTATCTACCAAAACAGCTTGGGCCCATCAGTAAATTGCAGTGGCATATGGTCCAGGTTTATGAGTAATCTGGCACACGCTTAAGGCAAGGAGGACGTCAACCTTCAGCAAATACAGAAAATATTGTGGGGCTTTTTTTTTTTTTCTGGCTGTATTTAATATAGTTGATGAGAAAGCTGTGAGAAATGCTTACCTTTTAAGCCAGTCCTATTTAAACTTCAGCTGCTGGTTGAAGCAGCTACATAACAGGAAGCAAATATAAATAAAAGGAGAGTCCCTCTGTCCTGCAGACATTTTTTTTGCTTTATACTGACCCTGTGAGTGCATCTGGGGCTAGAGGAGAAGACGATCAGCTGGTGCCACCAGTCACCCAGAGCAGAACATCTGGGTGAGGGAGGTAGCAAGCGTCACATCGGCCACTTTAAAAAGTCCTCGTCACCTCTGTGCAAGTGAAGAATTTCCTCTAGATGTGGCATATGCCAGAGGGCACAGCCTCGTCCCCAGAAGAGAGAGGAGTAAAATGCAGTTTGGGCTGCTTTGGGAGAAAAAGGACTGGTCTTGGACAGCTCGGTGGGCCTGACCTTGTTAGGTGATGGCAGTGGATGTCCGCTGAGTTTCCAGCTGTCCTGCAAGGGTACTGAAAGACCCAGTGTGAATTTAGTCACCGTCAGTTTTGTCTGGGAAATTCATCTTAAAGATTTCCAGGTCCTGGTCAAGTAAACCTCTTTGCTATGGTCCCGTCTTGGCAGGAGGATGAACACTGCAAGTGGTTTCAGCTGCCGTTCGCCAGCACGACAGCAGTTGTGGAAGGTGCTGGCAGGGCTGGAGGCATCCGTGGGCTCAGTCAATGCTCCCCAGGAAATGTCTGCCCCCTTCTTGGTCCTGCGTCAAAACCGGGGTGTCTCTGGGGGAGTGGGGAGGGCATGAGATGGAAGTGGCTTTGTTAGGTAAAACATCGCAAGAGCTTTTCCTTGGCTCTTAGTTTATCTCTCTAGGTCTTACCAGTGACACTGCTTTTTCCTTCACCTGGGATGCAGAGCTAGTAACTTTTCTTCTCCCCTTTCAGCTGCTGTAGGCTCTGGATCTCTGTTCTGCAGGTGGCTTGAACTTCTTTTCACTCTTCTCAAGGTTCATCTTTCCTCAGTATGTTTGAGAGCCCAGTTACAGGAAACCTCACACTTGCCAGCTCTTCCCTTATTCTCTATTAACAACCTCCCCACCCTATGTAGTACTTCGGCAATGTAAAATATTTTCTTTGGTTGCATAGACATGGCCTGTAGCTGTGGCATCGGAGGAGTAAGTCACCTCCAAGGTGAGGGTTCTTGTATTCTTTCCTGTGACCTGGCTGGCAGCGTGGGGAATGGAGAAAAGAACACAGCTGGCTCTGAGCTATCACTTTTCTCCTGCATTTACGGCCCTTTGGGCACAGGTTAGACCTCGCCTTTGCAGAGCAAATGGACTGCAAAGTGCTTCCAGCCCGCTGCATCCCCCAACTGCTGCGTCGGGACTGAGGCTGCCACAGGAGCAGGATAAGATGCTGTGTTTGGTTTGCTCTGCCAGAGACAGAATC
>NW_009638173.1:0-24260 GCF_000690535.1 Cariama cristata | reverse complement strand
GTTGGAGGTTGCTTCTCATCACAAAGAGTGACTAAAGAGATTGTCAGTGGCAAGTGTTTAATTGTGAAGACCGGCGGCTGTGCAGGGTGTCGTGATGGCAAGGAACAGCTCTGGGCAGTGGGGTCCACTAACTTCTGCCGCTGCTGACTTTCACCTGGAAGTACCCAAAACTTCAAGGAAACTTTCAGCTCTCTAACCAAACCAAAGAAAGGGGTGAGCCTTTTCGCAGGGGTTTGAAGCCATGAGTTTGCAGCAGAGAGTTTACAGTTTACAAAGAAATTAGATCTCAAAGATTAAAATCGTTAAGTGGTCAGGCCAAAGAGTGTTTACGTTCTCAGGTGCTCAGGTTTTTTCTCAGACGTTCCTGAGACGTTACACATAATAGCAGAACTTCAGCTATTTCTCCAGCTGCTTTTAAGAAAAAAGGAATTTTTCATGTAAAGAAAACAAAATGACTTGAGAAAACAGCTTTTATACCGTTTTTATGCATCACAAGAAGCAGAAATGGCATGTTTCCCTTTCTGGAGGGAACCTTTAACCTCAGCACTTCTAAAGCTTTGAAAGCAATGTCCAGCAACCAAAGAAATGAGTAAAAGTCTTTCAGCTGACTTACAGAGGCTGGATTGAGCACAAACATTGTGTCAAATAATATCGCTCTGTAAAATTTAAAAAAAGGGAACTTTTGGTGGTTATCAGATGGCCTGTTCAGAGGACATTATTTGAAATAGCAAAGCCAATCCATCAGCTGGTTTGATTTAGTTACAGATACAGAAATGTTAGTGGCTAGTTTCAGACGAGTCCTGCAGTCCATATGTTTGTAGCTTTAGAGATAATTACCATAAAGCTTGGTTTAGAGGAACCTGGGAGGCTTACCACAATCTTTTTTGTACAGTGACTGCAGAATATACTGGCACATGCGTGCCTCACCGTTAAGGGCTGAGGCCAGGGGGCCTTGGCCTAGTGCGTGCGTCTCCTTTGATTTTCCTGCAGAAAACAGAGGGACCTGATCCTTGCATCAGGGCAGGTTGGGACAGGAGAAGAGGTAGCCCTAGGAGGTCTTGAACTGAAGGTTTCTCTGGGCATTGCAAATAGCCAGCAAGGATGCACTGGACAGCCAAATTCAATCCCCTAGCACCGTGGCTAGTCAGCCGGCAGCCACCAGGAGAAAAGCTGTACCAGCGTTTTAGTGACTGGGTTATTCTGTGCACGGTAGTGTTTTACATGCTAACGTGGGGAAAATCAAACCTTGCGTGTCAAGGAAGAAACCAAACTTTGCGTGGACCGGGAAGCATTGTGCAGCTCGTTCCCGTGCTCCATGCCCTGCACGGTGGTGCTGCAGGGGGATGATTGCGTGACTTCCTGGAAGCCAAAACAAAGCACTGGATTTTCTGACCTATTTTTTTGCAGGCAGGAAAAATAGTTTTACAGAGCTTGGTTGAGATTTATGATGTGCTGTGGCCACTGCGCCCTCCTTAAAATTATCATGGCAATCGAAAATATTTCCCAGTAAGTGCAACGACCCCCAGCTGCCATCAGTCCCCACGCTCACTTCTCTCAGTGTACTATCAGAGCAAGCACCAGAGGATGCAGAGAGTAGCTTACACAGATCCCGAGGAATCTGTTCTACAGAGTTTCTAACCACAGTGAAAACACTTTGATAAATCTAAATAAGAGCAAGTGCATTGCTGGCGAGGCTGTCGGGGCCCTGTGTGCAGAGGTGCTGGGCCTTGTGGAAAGGGTGTGGAAGACATGGGCACTGCAGAAGGGCAGGAGAGTTGGGTGTCAGCTGGGGGACCTGGGTGCTAAACACTGACCCCGAGCGATCTCTGCCCCTGTTTGCTCTGTGAAGAAATTCCAGTTTCTCCTAGGAAAGCCTCCATGCTGTTAGCCCCTTTCTTTCAAGCCCTGGTAGCAGGGCTTCAAGCAGCTTATAAATAGCTTAAACATTGGGTTTTTAAAACTTTAAACAGTGCCTTTGGGATTGTATTTGTTCAAACCTTACGTGTCTTGGTGGCCCAGACTTTTAGCTTTTTGCTGCAATCTTTGACGGTAATACACTGTACAGTTTAAAGAAGCTTTGCTTTTTAAACGGAAACTGATTTTTTTTAAAGCTGGGGATTGTGGTGGGGTTTTGTTTGTTTTTTGTAGTCCAATTCTGCATGCTGGAAACTAAAGAAAATATCTCATGTTAAAGGGTGGGATCGAGACCATGTGATCTCAGCAGCAAGACATAAAAATTCCTGTCTCTGGGTTGGGGCATCCCCGAGCTGCTAATTGTGACCTGGGAGACTATGCAGGGAAAATATATGCACTGGCACTGTTGTCGTAGCCTTGTATTTTTATGCTGCTCTTGCCGCGTGTCACTGTGACAGAAAGCTGGACTAAATGGATGTTTGTTCTGAACCGTTACCGCCATAGTGGTATTTTGGGGGGTCTGAATAATAACCAGTCTGTATAACTTGGAAGATGAGAGGTGATGGAGCGGTCCCTGAGCTCATTCTCCTCCTGCCAGAGTACTTGTCATCATCTCTCTCCACCTTCCTCGGCTCAGTGGATGGCAATATATCTTGTTATATAGCATTTATAGGAAGTAGGTTAGCCACGTCTTGCTATAGTAGGGCTTTCTGGTTAAAATGTAATGGGGATCTCTGTATCAAGTATAAGCAGTGTTCGGCAGTAGATGCCTGTAACAGGGCAGGCAGGGACGGACACCTTCCTTGCAAAAGGGTCAGATGGCATGGAGAAGATGCTCTGTCATTGCTGCTACTTGGTTTATAAAGAGGAGGGACTAGTTCCCTAGGCTTATTAGCTGTGCTGGCAGCAGGGAACAGATGGGTGTGTGCCTTTTTGTGCCACACTACTAGTTCTTTAATGGCATTTTCCAGCTGAACAAGAGACCTCGTTCCAGTTCAGCTGCTTTGTGGCAAGTGGGCTGAAGAGCAGGGGTGCAGCATCCTGATGGACATGTTCTCCACTGTGGGACCAGCAGTCCCTTCTGGTTCTTCGTTTCTGAAGCAAATTGCTGGAGCTGCAAGCAGGGAGCTTAAGTTTTCTGTAGTTCCTAGAAAGCCGAGGGCATCTGCTCGTGGTTCTTAATTTAAGTGTGTGTTGACAGGATCTTCACATGCTCTGTTGCTTTGCTGCTGATTTTGTGTTTGCTTGGATTGATCAGGGACACGGCCCCGCCTCGCCATGCCGGGTCGCTTTGGGCGCAGCAAAGGCCCTTCTTGCCTGTGCCCCGCTCGCTGACGGTGGCACAGACATCTTGTGAGGTCCCTGCGTTCATCTTGTGAGGTCCCTGCGTTCGTTACAGCCGGCTTCCCGCTCTGTTGGGGCGGTCGCTGCTGCACGGCTCCTCTGCGTGCAGGAACCAGCCCTGCGGCAAAGGGGGAAAGCTGAGCCACGTGTCGCACCTCGGGCATCGAGAGGGGGACAACTTTGTGCCTGAAAAACAGTCAACACATTCTTTGCCCTCTTGCTGCCGTCGGTGTGAGGCAGAAACGGCGCCATGCAGATGGTTTTGCCGGTGTTTTCTAGAGCAGTCTGCGTCTGAGCAGGGAGGAAGGCCTGGAGCGGCAGGTACGCAGCAGAGCTGCGTTCTGTGGCACTTGATGCAACTCTCCTTTCTTTATGTGGGTGGGACTTCACCGGGTGACCTTCTCAGCTATGATGACAAGATGGTATTTCTTCCCTGAGACGTTTTGGTGGCAGTGCGAAGCAGTGAATGCCTGGTGGGGTGAAGCAGCGCATCCCAGAGAGTGAACAAAAGGCGCGATCTGTGCCTCCTGGATCTCCTAGAAGCCTCTCTTGATACCTAACCAGTATCTTCCAGGTATTTAACTTCATCCGTTTTTCGTGCATTTATTTTTCACTACCCTTAACAAGTCTCATACAGCATGAATCTTTGCATCCTCTAGGTGTTTTGAACTGTTAATACTCAAGACTTACTATCGCTGATAGCAAAATTACCAAGAGAGTTTTTTGCCAGTTAGAACTCTAGATATGACAAAACTGTTGTCTGTCTTGAGGTAAGGAAACCAGTCATCACAAGAGGTCAACAGTTACTTGAGTTGCCGTGCAGTGCTGTGTGAGACGCTGTGGTCAGTCCTCCGTGTTTATTCCTGAGGAAATTGTGGTAACTCAGTTGCTCCTGTGGGCATTTATTGGAGGAGATGGAGTTTAGAAGAGCCTAGAGATGTTGGCAACATCACACACAGTTTTAGGGAAAACTATCCTATGCTCAAGGCGAAGTTTTCTTCAGCACCTGTTGTGCAGTCTTCCAGCTGGATCTTATTAGAAAGCTGTGTTTCCCGTGTTGTGGTGGGATGTGACACCTCAGCATGCCGGAGCTGGCACACAGGGCTTTGTGTCTGCAGGGAATAAATGCCAAAGTGGCGGGGTGGTCGCCTGTGGAAATTTTAGAATAAGGGAGAGCAGCAGCAGCTGCAGTTTCTGCGCAGACATCCTCGTAAGGCAGCAAGTCCGGAGAGATACAGTTAACCAGGGATTTCTCTGCTCACCCCTGCAACTGGGGCCTCCCCCTGGTCTTACCTTCACTTTTAACCGCTTGGGATCCTGGGTGCACGCCGACTGCTCCCGCGTTAGAGACGAAAGCCTTTTTCTTGGGTTTTTGGGTTAACATATGGCAAGTCGCACCCTGCAGAAGAAATTACGCTCTCCCGCTGTAAGAGGATTATGGATGTAGGAGGGTTATGCTGACTTGCTTGGCAGAACAGGAAGCAAATGGGAAGCCGGTGACTTGAGGGACATCTCTGCCGTGTTACTGAGCAGCCGGCGGCAGGGTGCTGTGAAAGGTGCTCGGACAGGCCCACGCTGAAGAGGCAGCTGGGCAAGGTGACAAACTGCCTCTCCCCCAGCTTCATAAGAAACTTGCTGGAGGCAGAGATATTTGGGGATGCAGCCCTGACCAAAACAGAAGGGAAACAAAATTCAAAAGCAGAAGAGTTGAACATGGGCTATCATAATTCAAAATAAATGAGCGCATGCCCTTGTTCCTTCAGGCTGCAGGAGCTCTTAAGCCCCTGGGTTGAATCTGCAGCAAGTTCATTTAGAAATTAAAAAGTCAGTAGGGCTGTTTAACAGAGAGGTTGTGGATATATGGGGCTTATTTGAGGGGAAAAAAAAAAACCAACACCTGAAAGGAGGTTGTAGCAAGGTGGGGGGGGTCGGCCTCTTCTCCCAAGTAACTAGTGATAGGACAAAAGGAAACGGCCTCAAGTTGCACCAGGGGAGGTTCAGGTTGGATATTAGGAAGTATTTCTTCACAGAAAGGGTCGTTAGGCATTGGAATGGGCTGCCCGGGGAAGTGGTGGAGTCACCATCCCTGGAGGTGTTCAGGAAAAGGCTGGACATGGCACTCGGTGCCATGGTGTAGTTGACATGGTGGTGTTAGGGCAAAGGTTGGTCTCGATGATCCCAGAGGTCTCTTCCAGCCTGATCGATTCTGTGAAAAGTATGTCTCTAGGGCCAATTGAGGTAACTGCAGATCACTATGAAACCTCAGAATTCAGTGTTTCGTTATGCTGTTATTTTCCTTATACGTGGTTCTTACTCTCTCAAGAATGTAAACAAGGAAAGTCAATACTTAGTGATACCAAGATACCGGTCTTGGCCAGCTCTAGTGTCAGCCACGTATTGCACAATCACAGCAATGCACAGCTAAGCCTTGTCTCAGTTTCCTCTGTTTGGTGCTGCTTTCTCCTGCATATTTCACCAGAGGTTATGCCAACACTCAGAGTATGTGCACATCCCAGGGAAGCGTGGCATTCCTCACCGGCTAATGTATTGCAGCGATGGTCAGTGCCGACGACTATTCTCCTAGGCAAGATCAGCCCTAAAACAGCGGAAATTTGCGGGTCACTTACGAAACCCCTCCTAGCCTGCTGGGCATCGGGGCTGCATCGCTCCAGCCGAAAGTCAGATTGTTCCCATCAGGCCTCGGCGGGCTGTGTCCCCCAGTCCCTCACAGCTACTCCTTTGGGAAGCGCCTTGGCCAGGGCCTGCGGTCACCCTCACAAGAAACAGGCCTCCTGCACCAAATTTCTGCTGGTCCCTGTGAGGTGGGATCATTTCCACTCCTGAAAACTGTTGAGTTTATGGGGAGTAATTTTCAAGAGCTCTTGGCACTGGTTTGGCTGTGGGCTGATGTCAGTGATAAAATCCCATTTATTTCCAAGCTGCAGCGTTAAGCTTTGGTGAAAAGCTTCTGAAAATCCTGTCTGAAGCAGTTTTTCATCAACACCCACTAACAGATTGTTGGGGTGGAGAAGGGAGAGGGAAATCTCCACGCTGTGTGACTCCCAGGAGCCACTGCCTGTCCGACCCAGCCTTTATCTTTCTTTGGGTAGGACGCAGCACGGGCTGGGGGTGTGCGTTCAGCAAGCTGGGCTGGCAGAAAGGGGGAAGGTGCAGCCTGTTATCTCTTGAGCTCTGTCTTTAGCATTGCTCGTGCTGTCCTTCTAGCCTAGGCATTGTGGGAGTTTCAAGAAGAGAATGAAGGCAGTTCTGGAAACTCGAGGCCCAGAGAAGGTCGGAGCGTTATCTCCCTGCAGCTTATACCAGTACCTACTGGCCCGCTGTGCATGCTTGAGCCCCATGCAGTGCCATGGGAAACCCTGGCACGAGTCAGAAGTCAGAAAGCTTTACACGAGAGGAAGCAGAATAGTATTCCCTTAGGTGCAGGGAGAGAGGCAGGTTTTCCAGCCTGAAGTCAACTCAGAAATCTCCTTTCACTGTCTCTCTGTAGAGGTAGGTTTGGATTGGGACCAGCCCCTATGCAATACGTTTTAAATGGGATGTTTTCTCCCTTCCCTTGGAAACCCATGCGGAATAGGAAGGTAAAATAGGGAGACGACAACGCCCCTCGTGCTGAGCAAGTGACTTACCTTGTGGGGTGTCGTCGTGCGGCACAGCGTCGTGGCAGCCTGCCATGTGTAGACTTATGAACCGTATAGCTGTGCTGGGGCCTGCAGCCTTGTGATCCCACTGGTACAGTGGTGGGAGCCAGAAACGTGGCCCGGAGAGCCTCTCCTTCTGTTGACAGCCATAACTAAACTGCACATCTAACCGTGAGGTGAGAGCAGCCGAAGGATGCAGCTAGCTCCCTGAAATGCAGCTGTGGTGGCCTCATGTGGGAAAGCCACCTTGTTTCTCTGCTGTGCCCAGAGTTAACACAGGAACGGGGAAAAATGGTGTTTCCAAAAGAGTGGGAGCTTCTCAGTAGTTCCAGCCTTAAAGATACTTTTTATAGGTATCATTGCATGGTAAAAAATTTCTCTTTTGTCAGACTGGCGTGTCTCAGCCTGTGCCTGTTGCCCTCCGTGTTCTGTTTTTATCTCACAACTTGATGACTCGGAATTTGTATTTGTAGCTGTGCACATGTGCAGAGCGTGCTGCTGCTGCAGGGGACACATGCTGGATCCCTGAAAGCCGAAGGAGTTAAACTGCTTTCAAATTGGCCTATTCATGCTAATAAAGTACCTTGGAGCTGGTCCAGCAGGCAAACACCTGGGTATTACTCGAGCATCTGACACCCCTAGAGAACCAAAGCCTTGATGAGCTTTACACACTCACAGAAATCTTGGAAAAGAAAGGAGGCTTTCCATAGAAAATAGATTTTCAGGGCCAGCTGAAGGACATGACGTTCAAGATCATTGCTTTAAAATAATTTCAGCTGCAGTTAATGTGAAGCAAAGAAGAAAAGAAAACCCAAGACAGTGAAAGGATAATTAATTCCGAGTTTGAACTGCAATTTGAAAGGGCTATATTGTGAAGTGACCCTTTGCCAACTTAAATCTGAACTGCCTGTTCTCATAAAACCCTTTTACAGATGAAATGTAGTGTTGTTTTACTTTTATACCGTATGTTTGTTCTCCCCTAGTATTATGGGGTGACCTTGAACTCAAACCTTTTCTAGAAGAGGCCGATGTCGCGAGGGGGTCCTACAGCACGCCCCGAGTACACCGGCACAGGCTTTGCTGCAGCAAAGCGCTCTCCGGAGCCAGCCCAAGTTTCCCTTGGCCTTGCAGCTTGGCAGCTGGCTGTCCCCTGCGCTCGCCTCAGAGGCAGTCCATCATCCTTGCTTCTTTCTTCCTTCTTTCTCCCCAAATAACTGTAACGCATGCCTTCACCAAGATAAGTTTTGCAAAACATGTTTTTTGACTGTTCAGCCGCCCCTCTGGGGAGCGAGAGTGTCCCCACTCCCCGAGGGGTTTCACCCTGTTACGCTTCTTTTCTCCAAGGCAGCTTTCGGCTCTAAGTGAACTTATGTCAGTAGGTGATGCTCTCTGGCTCCCGCCTCATCTGCTTACTGTGTCTCCTCCATCTCTAGTACATTTTGCGCTAAATTTCTCCAGAAGCTTAGAAATTATTTTCATGAGATGTTCCAGTGACTAAAACCTGTATAGAATATGATGTTTATTAGTGGGCATTTCCACTGTAATTTGAAAAATACATATTTCTGGCCTACTTATTCTTCCTCACCTTACAGAGAAACCAAATAAAAAGCATCAAGGCCAGAGCTCTAATGAGATTCACATTTTGGACATCATATTAGTACAATAATGCATTTCACACTGTTGTTTCCTAATTTGCCTAATCAAATAAAAGGAGATCAAGCATTACATAGCCCAGCCTCCCCGTTCCAACAAGGTAACACTGAACCCATCAGTTTTGCAGTTCAATTAATTTTCCCTACGCAGGTTGGCTAAACCACGTAATTTAATCAGCATTTTGCAGTTCTGTCAATAGACACGATATATTCTGGGTGTTGACAATACCCTGAGCAGCTGTCCCGAGTACCAAGGAATTGCTGAGTGCATGGATAACGGGGAGAGGTTTTTGGAAGGAGTAAAGGCATCTTGGGCTGCTGCGTTAAATGCTGTCGTGTCAGTATGTCATAGTGGTACAGGGTCTTTGCTGTAGCATTCGGCTGCCTGGTAAATAAAATGCTTTGCTCTAGCACCGTACTCCAAGCAGGCAAGTTTCCCTGTGCTGTCAGTAGATTATTCAAGGGAGTAAGGGACGTCACTGGTGCTCAGCCAGATGGACAGGGCCAGCTTCTGAGGTCTTGAATAAATGCTAAAGCAAGTGATTTGGTCAAGGAGGAACCTCTCCCTGGCAGATTCTGTTCTAGTAAGTAAAATCCAGAAATAGACAAGAAGTGTACTTCGAGTACATCCATTTCTCTAAAGATATCTAAGAAGCAGTGTGTTGTTAGGAAAAAGTTTTCATCTTTCCTTCCAGTTACCACAAAAGGCTCTGCTCTAGGAGTGCCAAGAGGCTGGGGGTGTTGGTGCCCTCAGCAAGTCCTCAGCCAGCCATCAGCTGGGGATGAACACATGCGTTTGCCACATTTGAGCAAGTCAAGCCTCAGTGAGTATGCGGTGAGTGTAAGATTAAAAATGAGCGTCGTCCGAGGTGGCCAAGGTACTACAGTCCATCTGAAGAGTTTGTAACGAGCCGATTCTCTTTCTGATGTCTGCTGAGGGGACTGTCCTGCTGAGCATCCTAAGCAGCACTTCAGGCAGCTGAATGCTTTTTTGTGTGCTGCTTGATCCATTATACAGAGAAAAAGCAGTTCTACATGTATAAATTGTGTGCTTAAATCTGGCATCTCTCTCTTGACTGTAGAGCAAAACTGAGAACTTCAAAATAAGCTGCAGTATTGTTACCGTTGCACATACTTTTCTCCTACAACATATTGGAGAATTTAGCAGAATTTGAGACTACATTTTTTTAAAGGAAAACCAACTAATGGGTTGGATTTGGGGCTTTGCTGTAATTCATTGTGATTTAGGAATGGCATTTCAGTGCCTGTGACATAATAGCAAGAGCTAAAAATCATAATAAAAAAATACCCAACATATAAAAAAAAATGGTTTAGTTCTGTTTCCTGGGAGACTTGTCCCCAGGTTTCACTCTGCTGTAGAGTACCTCAAACTGTTTCTGTGCAGATGGGATTTTTGCCTCAAAAAGGTGCATTTGTTCCCAGTCACATTCATGAGATGTTCCCACAGTTTGTTTTAATCAGCTTCGGCGGCAGCAGTGCCGGTGGCAGCAGCGCCAGGTACGCTGGGTTTGGGGGTGAGCCGTCTGCGGTAGGCGTGCTCGAGCCTCTGCGACTCTGGGGACAGGGAGCTTCTCGCCGAGGAGTTCACGTGTCCCCTTGGGCCTGAGCTGGTCTGTGGCGCCCTTTGTGCCGTCCTGACCTGCAGATTTCATTGTGTGTCTGTGCTCTATCTAATGTCCTCCTTCCCTGGGACACCTGGGGCCAGGTTCTCCAGAGCACGTCGGTAACAGAGGTCCTGGGCCTGGCTGCTTTACCTTGGTGCTGGCACACTGGCTTCAAAAGCCAGATCAGCAACTCACCAGCTGATCTGACATTGGTGAATGTTTCTTTTTTCTCTGTGACTTTGCTCAGCGGGCAGTGCCGGTTTGTCCCCATGGGAAGTCTCCTGTGGGGTCGCAAGCCCCCACAACAGCACCCCAAGTCAGTTCCTGCAGAAATATTGGTGAGGTCAGGAGCTGCATAGCTCCCGGGGGTTTGGAGGTGACTGTTGTGGCTCTTTGTTGTCAGATACTTTTTCTTCATCCATTACGCAGGACTTGAATAACAGGCAAGCTTGTGATGAAACAGGCATCAGAGACCCGATCCATAAGGCTGGCAGGCCCGCTCCTGCAAACACTTGTACTTCGCTGTTGGCTTGGGTAAAGACTTCACTTGAACATGTGGTCCAGGTAGCTCCACGGAAGGCAGCAGCTACAGCCGTAGGAAACCAGCTGAGAGCAATCCTATGGGTTCCAGTTTGGGAAAATAAGCTCGTTTACAAAATAAGGCAGAACAAGCAAATGAAAAAAGTAAGTGTGAATTAAATAATATGACTTTGGTGCAAACATGTAGATCAACTGTTTGCTTTTCCATAGGATGCAGAGCCATCCTTGTAACACGGTAAGAGTCGTTGTAAATTTACTGCCAAAAAATAAAAAAAATCATTGAGTATAGGCAGTTTCTTGTATCCAAAGTCCCTCATTATATTAAAAAAATTATTGCAGCAGAAAATTTACAAGTGCATCACAGGACCCACTTGTACTGTTAAACAGATGGCACCTACACAAGACCCAAAAATATATAACAATTTTAATTGAGCCAATGCAAAACAGATTTGTGAAATAAAATAGTACATGCCAGGTCTAATAAGGCTCTTAGTAGAAATTTTGACGTTAAATAATTTTGTAACAGCACAAGAGGTGTTTAGAAGACACTCATTAGCAAATCTATCATTTACTTCACTTGCTCACTGTAATTTCTTAAGTTCCTGATCAGTACGTTTCTACCTGCTTTAATTTTTCCTTGGTACGGTTTGTCTGCTTCCTTTTGACAGTTGAGGCATGCCATTTTAATGGTATCATTTTCAAATTCAGCTCTGTGAGCTGGATCCCTTTCTCCGCAGCAAAACCTCCGCACCCCCTTAGCAGTCTGAAAGGGAATGTTTCTCCCTTATAATGCTTGAGCTTGGCTTCGACCTCGTTACTTATGCCCATTCTGCTGATAGTGTCAGGCTGAAATTTTTGATGTGGAAGGAGCATTTAACCTTTCTGTGTCACCCACCACCGAGCAAACCTGCTCTTGAAAAAGGAAACCTCCGTGCCGGCTGCGGAGCCTGTTGCTGGCTGTCCTTGTTCCTGCCCGGTCTCAGTCCGGGCGAGCAGAGCTCTGCGTGCGGCGAGACGCAAAGCTGAGCTCCTGAAAAATCTGTACGTTTTTCTGCCTGATGATACGTATGCACAGAGAAGGTGGCTCTAACAAGATGCACCCCTGGCTTGCGCGCTCACGGCTAAAGACAGCTATTGTATACCTAGGTCAAGTTTGTTACCTCACCTTCCTTCTCCCAACTCCTTGTGTTACCTCTTAGGAGATCCTCTGGGCCGCCGGCCGCTTCCCAAGCCATGGCAGCCGTAGGATGGAGAAAAAAGTCGGTAGTGCTTCTGCAAGATGAGTACTTCTGGATTAGCCACTGAGAGGGAGGTGTGTGATTACCACAGAACATCCCGGGGCACCTTACAACTTCTGAGAGATGGGAAACGATCAGCAGAGCGCGAGGGGCACAAGCAGGAGCGGTCAGAGTCAGGCCCTGCCTCCCCACGCTGCAGATTTTAGTCTCCAAAATTCTCCCCAGAGGCTCCTCTTGTGAGAAGTTCCAGTGAGCTAAAATCTAAAGACAGATGGTGACGGCACCTTCACTGCTTCCCAATGAGCTAGAGAGAAGAAAACCGTTCTGCAGCAGACCAGTGTTATTTCAGTCACCAGGTAGCAGTCAATAACCACAGGATAAAATGTGTATTTTTCCCACCTGGAAAAAAACCTAATTGATGGCACTCAGTTTCTTCACCCTTCCCTGCAGCCTGTATTGTGACAGATAAGAGACAATTCTTCCACAGCTGGAAAGGGATGTTTTCTTTAAAATGGCATAAGACAAAATTCCCTAGTCCCTTTCCACATGTAGGGAGGTAAAAGCTACCCTAACTTGTGGCTTTTGCCTTTTTTTTTTTCCCCCCTTCCCTTGAGTACATCAACATGATTTGAATTGCAAGGACATGCTTTAAAGTGAAAACAATGAACAGTGCAGTCTTATGTCACCATGAATTTTGAAGAGGCTGGATAACTGTATATTTGGAGTCTAACAAAATCACAGAGAAGGGATGTAAACATGACTTGCAAGAGGTACCGTTTACTGAGATGGTTAAAAAATAAGGTTTATTTTTTGCCTTAAAAAAAAAACCCACGGGAGTTAGGATTGCACCCACAATGCGGGCATTAGAACATTTTAATACGATGACGTGAAGTAAACATCAGTATGTAAAATGCAGAGTTGTGATGTCGCATTAAGGACGATTAGAAGAGGAGAGATGTGGCATGGTAATTTCCTGGAGGAAAAATACCAGCATGAATTTGTACCAGCCAGCCCAGTGCTTTCATGCAGCGCTCGTGACTGGGAATGAACCTGCATGGTGGCACTCGAGAAAATTCCCTTACCTTTCACCTTAGACAGATCAGCCTGACCCGTCGCCTTTGGCTTAAGCCCTGTGGATTAATGCTTAATGAAAGCTGTGGTTCTTATTAAATTATAAAACAACTGAAAGGGAACACTGAAAAATTAATTTTCATTTTTATTTCATATTCAGTCCAGCCAATTACTTTCTGCTATTATCGAAATGTATAAAACAGCCTTGTTATATTTAGGATAGCCTACTGTCCACAATAATGTTTCCTGTTTTTGTAAATCCTGCTTTGTGTAGGTCCTAACAGGAGCACCTTAAGGACTCACTGGTGGTATTTCTATAAATTTTGTACATTGCTCTTAAGAAAAAAAAAAAACACCACATTTTCACCAATGTGCTTTTCTTGCTGGTGATACTCTTGTACGTGGCGAGGCATGTGTTCTGTTTCTCTGCATGATTTAGTAAAAGAAGCAACAACTAACCTCTTAAAAATTGAGAGATTATTATAGAGTGCTGTTTTATGTCTCGTGCAGTCCCAGTTTTGTTTAAACAGCTTGCCTATGATCAGCATTTGCAGACATCTAGGATTATGAGGGAATCAAGCATAAAGGCAGCAAAACCAACTTTCTGTTTTCCTAACGCGTCAGGTTTTTTTGTGCTCGGTTGTACTGCATCTGAAACGAGTTTCAGTGTAGCTGGGTGAGAACCCATTTGGATTTCTTGTCCCCTGGAATTGATACTTGCTTCCCTGAAATTACTTTGCCTCACGTTGTACGTCCACAGTATGTTGTCAGTGTGCTGTCTTTGTGAGCCAGGTGTGTCCCGTTTACAAAGCTGGTATTGAGACAGAGCTTGTAGTTTGACTATAATGAAAGCAAATGAACGCTCAGCATCTGTGCCATAGGAGGCGTTTGCAGATAAGTGAAATAACGTACCGCTCGGGAGAAAAATGGTTCTTACTGTCACCCCTCAGGGCACTTGTAAATTGCCATGCAGCAGGGTTTTTTAGGTTTTATTCTTTTCTTTGCTCTATGTTAATCTCCGTGCTTACAGCATACAAACCCCAAGCATGTTCTGGTTTTCAGGGGAAAGTCTCTGGAGACCAAAGCAGTGTCCCAAGTGCTGCCTGCAGGACCCAAACCGCAGCGCAGCGCGCGGGGACGCGTGGGTACGCCTGCGAGGCTTGCCTGGGAACGGCCGTCTTGGGCTCCGCTCACCGGGGCCGTGGCGGTAACCACTCACTCCATACGGAACGGGGACCTGGATCCAGCACACGTTCCTGGAAAACTCTGAGCCTTCCTGAGAAGGAGAACTTGTCTCATTACATGCTCTTTCTTCTGTCATTTTTTGAGGGATCGGAGGTTTCCTAAACTGGTTTAACGTGTGAAGGGTCACACCACCCGATGTCTGTGGTTGTTGTATCATCTGTATTTTGAGGATCTTTTTGACACGGAAATATGATACTGAAGAGCAGGCATCTTGTTAAAGAATGGTTTCAAACTGGGCAGTTTATACATACTTCGAAGCAGAATGTTTTCTGGATCACTCCTATGCTCATTTAATTTTTCAAGAGATTGTTACTTTTCTTATGCAGGCTAAAATAGATACCAACAATGTTACCAGGCCATGGCCTGTTTGTAAGGAGATACCCAAGGTTTGAAACTGTGCAAGGAACATACTCTATTAAACCTCCCGACTGTGGTTTTCTCAAGCATTTTGAGCTCTCGTGCCAAGGACGTCTTATTTGTGTCATTTTGAATTGGTGGATTTTAAAGTACTATTACCCTATGCCTCTTGCCCCCCAAATTATTTGTGACAGATATTCCACACTGTATAATAATGAAACTCTTAGGGTATTATCTTCAGCTACATGAAAAGTGTAACGTACTGTAATATCATGCCAATTAGAAGGGAAAATCAATGTAGATACGTGAAATACGTTTTTGCTTGGTATCAGCCACTGTGAAAAATTGCACGTTCCACAGTTTTTAATGAATATGGATAGACAGCTAAAGAGGACAAAAGATTATTAGTGGATTTCTATTTCTGTGGCTCTATTTGTTACAAATATTCTTTGAGAGACAGCAGATACATGTGAGGGAAGAAATCCCCTTCATCTGCATGTTTTCCTGTTTCGCAACACACCGCTCAAAATGCAAACTGACAATTCCGGCAATATCTCAAAAGAAGTTTTGCATTTACATTAAAAATGGAGGAAGAATAAGTAAAGCAGAGCAGAGTTTATTTTAACTTGGCATCTGATGAGATCAGCATTTCTGCCTGTACTGCCTCAGTATCCTGAGGAGTGGTACAGAACCTCACCCGTGTCCTAGCAAACCTACCTAGGTTTGGTTCTTCATCTCGAGTTAAGCTGGAGAGTACACAGAGGTTTAATCAGTGGCTTGAAATAAGCCAAAGACTCGTTGATGGTTGGGCTTCGTGGCTAAAATCAGCCTTTGGTATGCAACTGGGCTATAAAACGTCACCAGCCAACAGCCAGTGGTATCGAAGCTGTGACTTCGCGAGGTACAGGAGCGACGGGCCACCTCTGCGGGCACTTTATTGTTCTGTTTACATGACTGATGCTACGTACTGTACAAGCCGGTGTCTGACAGGTTCTCAATAGCTGTGGAACAGCCAGGAGCCCCTGAGTTGGGCTGTGGCAGGCTTTCTCAGCACGCCACACAGGGCCACGGGAAGGTGGGCTGTCTTTTGAAGCCCGTATCGAGGGTGACCGTGTAGCTGGCAAAAATGAAGGTGTAAGTTGTGAAGAGGATGGGAGGAGAAGAAGGAGGAAATAATCACCAAAACTTAGATAATAATTTTATTTATAGTCTAATGTGCACACATGGCTGTTGATGATGAGGCTACCAGTGACATAAACTCAAGCAAAAGAGGCAAGCGAGTGGATATACGTAAAGGCTTCTTTGGGCAGTGCCAGGAATTTGGACATCAACCAAGAGAATTATTTATCTCCCTTGCAATTTCAATGAAGAGCACAAAGGAGATAATCAGACCAGGATGCTTCGCATTGCTCTTTCCATCTTGCACACATTCATGCCCACCAAATGTGAAATGTTCGCCTTTTCCCCTCCAACATGATGGTTGCTGAACTTATTTTTAGTGTCATTTGATAAGCCTCCCTGCTCGCAGAGAGACATCCCACTGACCCAGCCACTGGTCATTGTCTATACCAGTTCCCATCAAAGCGGGCGCGCTTTGTCAGGTTTCGACTCGAATATCCATTTTGCATCTGAAGTACAGTATCGAAAGTGACTGGATCATTTGAGCCTTTTTCTTCAGCTGCTCCCTCCTTCCTCCCCCACAGTGTTTCCGCTCACGCTAACATAATTTGGCATCGTCGACGTGACACGACACTGGTTTTTCTAAAAAATTATAATACATACATTATCAATGTTTTGTGATGGCCCGCGCTCTTGTAAATTTAATTTCTAAATTGATGCAAGGAGGTCTTTTTCCACTGCTGAATCTTAACCAATGCTCAGTGCCCCCTCAAAAACAGAGTAATGCACATACAGTAATAGGTCATTCAATGTCAAAAGGCATAAAAAAGATGAGCAAAATCTTCACAGGCTGCTGCTTGCTGTTGCCTTTAATTATATTAATTAAACTTTGAAATTCTCATGCAAAGAGAGTTGCTAGCTTGTGACGCTGAAGAGCCCTTGGAGATTTTGGGGGGGGGGGGGGTGGGTGGAAACCCTGAGATATCAGCTTAGTGGCTACTGCTTTTTTTAATCTTAAAAAAAAAAAAAAATACATAAGCCTACAACTGCTAGGTATGTTTATAGATGATGATGTTTTATGCGCTACTGAACTCTGAATGCAGGAACGGGGAAAAAAACACCAGCCACAGTGTCAAGGTCTTGAAGCATCAGTCCCTCAAACTCTGCTCAAGATCTCTGGTTACAGGCTGTCTTCCCATGGAATAACGCTCTATTAATTTTCTTCCTGTCCCGGGTGCATAATGAAAGAAAGGTGTCTTCAAAAACTAAAGGGCAAAGTCTTGCTTGCTACCAATACCTTGAGGCATCCTGTCTACATTTTGTCATGCGTGTGCACTTTTCAGTGTTAGAATGACAAGATTTCCAGTCAGAAGGTTCCCGTAAGGCACGATGCAGTGGGAGACTCGCAAGGGTTTTGTGATCTGACATCGCTGTGAGGCACTCAACTCTTGTGCTTGCTTAGCTTGGTGGGAATTTTTATCCTCTGCCTTTGGCTAGTAGTCCCTGTTTAAATAACACATGCCATCTCTGCATCTGAGAAACTCTGCATCCCTGCTGAAAGCACATTAGGTCCTGAGAATTTGTAGTCCTTAAAAAAATAGCAAATAACAAAAATAGAAAAACGTTATCATCTTTGGTGTCCGTATTCTCCCTTTTGTGTTCTATAAAAGCACAGGCATGCAAGTCGACGCTTCTCTTCTTGTCACTGTTGGAAATTGCAGCATATCAACACACTGGGGTGAAACACAGGAGCTCGGTACAGCAGTGCTGGCTCCTGGGAGCGGGCAATGCAGAAACCTTCTGAGTTCGGGCTTGAAGATGATCCAAGAAATGCGAGGAAGCGCTCGGTTCTCTCCGCGGGGTTGAAAAGTGGCAATGTGGCTGTCTTTCCTCCTGGTATCCTCTTCTCCTCCTCTACTGAGATTGAACTCGGGTGAAGTTGATACATCGGCCCTGAGGGAGGGAAAAAGAGAGAAGCTTTTATTGGTGGAGTAATGCCTGTAACCAAGATCTTCAAATGCTGAGTATTAGATGCCAGAAGAAGGCTGTAATTGAAATTCAGATGTTTGTGAAAATAACATACCCATGAAAAACCTTTTAAGAATTAATGGAAATTACCCAGAGTGAGGCACTACATTTGACTTACAAATTTATGATGTTGGGAAAGCAGTGATGACACAGAAGATGCATTTTGAACACTCTCAGGTCTTTTGTGAGGATAATTTACAAATTCTCGGTAGTTGTAGTGAGCAAACTCAAACCTATCTAAACATTGTAAAGGAAGATCACGGCGAAGACAGACAGTCCCCACAGATCTCCCCCAAGCCAAATCCTCACGCAGTGCAGCACAGATAAATGTGACTGTTAGTTAGCAGAGCTGCTGCTGATTTGAAACTGTATTTTATTAGCAATAACCCCAGCTCTGCATCTATAAACTCTGGTCTTACGTGCTTTCAAATTGCTGTGCACCAAAAGGAAAAGCGGTTTCTCTTGATGTCTCATACCTGAGTAAACACCATTCTCCCATAAATGGGCCCAGATTAATCTTGACAGCTTTTGGTGTGGCTGAATGAAACAAATCCACTAGCAAAAATAATGACCCTTTTTTAATAATTTGGGATAAGCACTAAAAATTGCTCGTTGCTTTTCAGAGCTTATTTAAATGCCCAAACTGCAAATCGATCATCAGTTTTTGAAGTAGGGTGAACTCTCAACAGAACAGCTCCTCTGTTGAAAAGCTCTACTGGGCACAGCAGCAATACCTTTCCTTTCTGTGGTGGAAGAAGCCTGCTTCTGTCCAGCCTTTGTTCAGGACTTCTCCACCTGGAAAAAGGCCTTCTCCAAGGTATGGTATGGAAGTGTTAAGGACTAGTATGAAAACGCATGTGGTACGATCAGTGAATGCCAGCCAGTATCGCAAGTTTTGGCGTGAGATTCTTCATGAATTACAAAGTCTCTCCATTCGAGTGGGCTCGGGCCCTGTAACATAAAATCCCGCACCGGGCAGTCCGTAAGGAGCCCGTACGGTGACTCCCTCCGCTAGCGACCGCCTCTGGGTCTGCGGCAGCCTGTTCTCAGTGGCCATCTCTGGACTGTGGGGGAGACCTTCAAAGGTGTACAGGGGTGCGGGTTCCACAGAGTTCAGAAGGGCTTTACGTGAAAGTCTCCTCAGAAGTAAAAAAACTGAGCTTGTTTTTCTCTGTCCCCTTCAATTCCTACCTGAGGAGCTCGACTGTGCGAGTTTTGAAATAGGCAGCTGTGCTTACGCTTTGACTCCTTATTTCTTTTTAAAGATGCGTGGTTGGGGGAAAATTACTGCTTTCTCCTTAAACCTAGGAGATGATGGAATTATCAAATGAAATGAGGACTGAATTTCATGTTCCTTTCATTTATTTTGATCTAAACGTTTTACAGGTTAACAGAGAGGGTGATTGCACACAGTGTTACTTGGCATTACTCAAGCAAGTCTCAGCTGGCAGCTGCCCTTGACTGGCATGAAAGGGGTGGCGTTCTGATGAAGGGATTTCTTTTCCTAATGCTCTTCTAATGAGTCTACTTCTGTCAACTGTATAATAAATAGAAAGCTGGTGAATAGGTGGGTACAGTAATTGTCATAACTTCTAGCTGCTACCATCTGTATTACAGATGCAGAGAGATCAACCAGGAGTGCAAAAACATACTTTTAAAGGCAAAGTATAATAGACCTGGACATCTTTATGTGCCTTTCCATTCGCTTGTTTTGTTTGTTGTTGGGTTTTTGGTGGTGTGGTGTTTTTTTTTTTTTAATTATGCATATCAAAATGAATTCTGTGGTACAAGCAAAGTATTTCTGGAGCATAAAATCCAGAAATGCTGTGCAACTCAAGCACTTCTGACAACAGAGCTAATGTTAAATAAACACTGACAGCAAGGATGTTTATACTTAAGTTAATGCCACGATGGAAAAACAAGACTCTGCAAAACATTAGCAGAAAACAGGTAATGGGGGAATTGCAGTAGTTCCTAGCTGATGTAATTAACGTTACAATTTACCCATCAATACAAAATCTCTGCTTTTGTTTGTAGCTTTCTCACCGTTCTTCAAAGATTGTTACCAGTGCATGAATTTCTATGAATTTTGGGTGAATGATTTGACTACTATTCATTTTGGTGTTTGCATTCAGTTTGCATTTAGAAGGTGTTTTAGTGGCTCAGTGCTTTACCTGAGGTCTGAAGTAATCAGTGGAATCAAAAATAGGTTCTGCAAGGCCTGACTGCATGAAGTCAGTAAGTGCGATGCGTTAAGAGGGGCTGAGTGTGGTTTTAGCTCTTGTGAATGGTATTAGTGAACTACGTAACAAATGATGTTAAAGGGGCAAACTGGGCCCTTAGTTCTAAGGAAGATGGTGTTCTGTGGCCCTAGGAGGGATTTCCAGTTGAAGAGCCGTGTATAGAAAATTAGGGAGCACTTCCACCTTGAAATCTTCTTACCACAGGCAGCACGGGTTTCCATCTCTGCCTTCGCTGGGACCCTACCAGGCAGCACGAGTGTAACTGTCACTGCACATCCACTGTGAGCTGCACCAGCGGGGAAGGCTGAACCACCCTGCGGTTAGAGCTGCTCCCCCAGCTCTATCCTGGCTGCTCCGGGGCGAGGGGGGACATGGCAGGTCTGTAGTGCTGGGCCCTTCTCGGCTGGCCAGCTGCCTTCTCCTAAGTGCCCTGCAATTTTGGAGTGTCCGTCCTCTTCTAAAAGCTGACCGTGAGTGGTAGACGATTTTTGAACAATGTAAGGGGGGAACTGAGGAAGAAAGGGAACATAAACCTGTTCCAAAATAAGTCTGGAAATTGTGAAGCCTTAAAATAAAATTTGGAGGTGGTATCTTAGGAGTTACAGGGCACAGCTTTCAGAATAATTAAGAAAAAGACGTTGTGTTTTGTTCTAAACACGTCTTCTCTGCCAGCCTCTGGTAAGGGTTAGAAGACTTTTCGGACGATGCTCCTGTGAAACTTTTTTCTCCTTTCTACCTGAGGTAGTCACTTCTACTCTGAACCTACCCGTAGGCATTAAGTTAGTGAGTATATTTGATGTATGATCGGATAGTGCTAGAACTTCTGTGCATTTTTTAACTAGCGACTTTGACTACCTTTTCTTATTTAAGAAAACTGAAAGATGAGAGATTCCAAACGAAAACTAAGTCTTCCATCTAAGAAGCCATTTTTTTTTGTGTATAATGTGATGCTCATAGAGGACAGAGCCAAAACTAGGATGTTGGAAATTACACTGTAAGTGCTAATTAATGAGAAGGTCAGGAACACTGTAGTGTCATTAACAGAACAGCAAATACTGCATGTTGGCATAGTAGAGAACAACTTTTACGTTTAGATAATGGGATGTGACAAGGTGCCTGTTTTCACAATACCTACACATGAAATGCATTAAGTAGCAGCTTTCAAGCCAACGTAAAGGGCTTTGAGCTCTCGCCATGCTTGCAATTTAAGTCTAACTTGCACAGTTACCATATATACCTTTCACGTTATTATTTCTTAGCAAAACCAGATAACATGTATATCAGCAAGCCTCTCTCTTGGTCTGCTTACCACAGTTTGTTTCATAATTCTTTCCCCTAAATGCTGGCTTAGAGGATTTTTCCTTCCAGGATGAGTGGTTCCAGACATAGCAGGGACAGAGGAGAACCTTAAACAAGCAATTGCCATTATGGTTCCCCGCTCATCTCCCATCGTCTCTGCCCCCAACTTCCTTACTTGAGGACTCATGGGGAAGGAAGGTGAAAAAGAAGGAATTGATTGGTCAGCCAGACCTCTGGTGAGCTATCAAAACACTGTCAATAATAGATAGTAACAAATACACTGTAAGTAGTTTAAGTGCGATTTTAAACCATTCACATTCTAGATGGGCAAACTGAAGTAGACAGAAGACTCTAATTTTCAATTGTGAAGGATTTATTACTCCAGATCAAACCAATATGAACTGTAGGTGTTCATCAACTAGAAAACCGGGTTGTACGTGATACATAACCACTATCACTGTCTTCATGCAAATTGGTTTTGAGAAAAAGATGCATACCTGTGGAAGTCGTTCCTCTAAATGATTTCAAAACTTCCTATGTGGTGATACCTATTTCATTATTAAGACTAGCTTTTAGAAACAGAATATTAAATTTTTCTTCTGGTTAATCTGAACTTTACAAAAAGGACTATTTAAGTAAATAGAAGCACTATTTACCAATCAGTACACTCATCAGTCTATTTTTGGCCTTCACAATTGAAACATGCTTGTTCTATGTAATGAATTACACCAGTGAATTACCATCCTAGCAGCATTGCCACGATCCACCAGTTTGGTGAGTTAATGTTACACTCATGTCCCCGTACTCAATTAAACAATCAATACAACCAATTTGAAATCAGACATATCACACCTTGTAAATCACTGGATCATAAACCTTAACAATACCAACATGTAGTCAGTATAAAATTGAATGAAATTAGTGGTTTAGGACTAGAGTCATTAAAAAATGAGTTATGCAAGCATCCTGTGATCTTCATGTGGAATATGGGAGTTGTCTCTATGCTCCAGATTCAATAGAAAAAAAACCCACCCTTAACTCTTGAAGATGCACCACAGGTACCGCAGGAGAAGAATATGGCAGGTATTTAACCAAAAAAAAAAAAAAGGAGGGAGGAAAGAAATCTGTGGCGAGGGTTTTTACCTAAGAAGGAATACTTTACATTACATCAGCCTTCCTCCAAACGCTACTGAGCTGACAGGCTCAGGCTACCTATGAACTGTAACCAGTATGACATGGAAAGTTGAATGGACTGAATATCCTCAACTCGGAACAAGACTTTGGATCATTTGCTTCGCGTATAAGTAGCTGGCTGCTGCTGAGTAGTCACTGGTCTTATGAGGTAGCTTTTAACGTACCACCTTCAACCCACTGTCTCTGGCTACTGTTTCCTTTGGTATGTTTGGCTTCGCTTGTAGCCTTCGGTAATTCAGAAAGGGCATTTGAAGCAGTCTGTAAAATCAAGGAGGGTGGAGATGGGATGTGATGATAGCCAGCCACCCAGCCTGTGCTGCACCATCTGTTCTCGAGTACTTTGTCACTCAACCATACCTTGTCCTTGCATATGACTTAATTTCTTTAACATGCTGAGTAACTGTATATATAGGAAAAGGTTCCCTGTACACTGCTGAATTGTTTGGACGGATAAGAACAACCACATTTTCCAGAGGAGCACTTACAGCTCTTTTGTCCAGAACAGTTGTATTACCACCTATAATATACAGTGTTATAAAAGCTTGGCTCATTTTGGCCTTGGAGGATCAAGATCCTCTGCTGTCTGTTGCTGACATACCAGCAGCAGCTGAGAATCATGTACTTCTACCCCCAGCTGCGGTGTCCCCATAAAGAGAACATACCCTTTTGGGATTTGTCATTTATATGGCACACGTGAGCTCTATGCCCTCCAGCCCAATTGATCAGTGCCCGCATAGCCATCAGGAAGGAGAGGGTTTTAGAATAATGTCACTCCCGAGACACGTATTTAGCGATGTCATTTATGATAACCCTGTCTTCACAGCATTATCAGCGCATCATTCATCTCTGTGATCGGTGCATCCCTGTTTGCGCAGCTTTGTTGTTCACCAGGAAGCTGTCTTACAACAGCTCTCCACGACAGTCTGCCGAGACTGCTGGTGCGGTTTGGATCAGCAGATGAGAACCTGGTTTACCTGATTCTATTTCTTCTTACGCTTATCTTCCCCGTGGCCCAGCCTGCAGTTTGCCTCTCTATAAGGAATCAAAGTTGAGAGTATCAGGTTCTTCCCTGTAGTCCTTTCAGTAAAGGACAGGGCTGTGTAAACCTTTTCTTCTTTGCTAATGCAAGGGAACAGGCAATTTCCTGCTTTCCAAACCTCTTTAGAATCATTAACTCCCAGTACAGAGCTTACCAGGGATAATGAACTCCTGAACATGCTCCTGACCTGCATGCTCATGTGCAGTTGTAACAACAAAAGGGCCTTTTAAAGGAGTAAAACTGGCAGGGATTCAAACTACGCGCTGAGATGCCAGCACTGGCAGCACCTTCCTCAAAGTCCTGTAACAAAAGCTGAACAGCAGTGACTGTTTCCTTACTGGAAAAACCCCACTGCTTCCCCTCAACACAGCCTGGTACCTTGGAGTGGAAGAAGACAGCAGCTTGCACCAACACCCTTGTATCAGGCTCGGGAGCCAAACCCCACTGTCCTACAGCTTTCAGAAAGGGCCATCAGTGATCCTCCCTCGCTGTAGCTGGAAAAAGCAACATTAACTAGAGCTAGTGTCACCTTGCCCCCATCTCCTAGGCATTAAAATTCTACTGGCATTAACATCCATGCGCTTCTTTACTAGCTCCCCTGCTTGGGATGTATTTCACTGCTACAATTTTATAATATTACGCTCACCTCATAAATATCCATTGACTAGCTAGAGCATACAACTGAAGTTAAGT
>NW_009638172.1:20808-47954 GCF_000690535.1 Cariama cristata | reverse complement strand
CGTATTAAGATTTAAATTTAACTGAGTAAAAGAAAAGAGTTTACCACAACCATGCAATTATCATATAAGAATAATCACATTACATTTGAATGTTCTGATATGTATTCACAGGGAAAATTATACAAATTAGTTTTGTATTAGTTTCAGTATTCTGGAATATTGGAAAAGGTTCCAGTACTTAAAAAGATGTGGTAGAGGAATGAGAATACATGGTTATTAAACATTTAAAACATATTTTCCTTTTCATTTCATGATTTGTGCCGAATGTTTGGGGTTTTTTTGAGACAGCTATATAAAAAAATACGAACTTGTCTACAAATATCGAGACACATACTGACTTTATCAAAAATATGTTCTTAGAATTTTCAAAGTCATAATTTCTTGTTAATTTATACTCCGTCTCATTGGTCATCTTAAGTACTAAGACAACAACCCAGGAGCTGCCAGGTCTTTCATCATGGCCCACATAATAACCATTCTAATTTGTTTTAACAGAGAGTTTTTACAGAGAAACAAAGTAGGATTTACTCTAGGAGAGATACTGATTTTTTAAAATATTATCCTCCTAGTGTCCCAATTTTACAAACAGTAAATAAACCCTTCAATTACACTATACAAACTTGTAGCTTCACCGATAAAAGCCTACTATGTTTCAGGGTACTTTAGAAGCAGCTGTCTTCTCTACGTAAGGATACAAAATTATAAGTATATAAATGCCTTTTAAGAATAATCTCAGCCTTATGCAATTTTTTTCCCCCAGAAACCTTATGCACCACAGCATCTCATACAAAAATAAAATGTCACCCATTAGCAATCACTGACCAAAAACAGAGAGTATTCACACTGAAATATAGAAGTGTTTTTGCCCCCCACCAATTTACATCACTGGGTTCTGTGCCTCAAAACTTTCTTTGATCTGGCAAAAGGTCTTTTCTAACCTTTTGCAAATAAAAAGGTTAATATGTATACTCTTCTAAAACATAACCAAAAGGCTTATATAATCTGCATTTTATAGATGACCTCTTTAGAGATTTGTCTAATCCCTGTTCTTAACATCTCTAAATCTTTGATAGATAAAGTCTGGATCTGGATTCTACTGAGGCAACATGAGATCACAAAGTTAAACTTTGCCAAGTAAAAAACAAAGAATGCAGGAATTGCCTTAAGAAGGAATATACCTGCTTTATCTATCACTGGAGGTATCAAAAGGCAAAATATGACTTATTCCAGGAAAGCTGAAAACACAATTGAGGAAGAATTATAAATATATTTAACAAGTACACTAACTGTGCTGAATTAGATCAAAACTATTAAACCATGAATGTACGTTCCTTCTAAATGAAGGCTGCATTTTTTACACCAGCTTAATATCTTTTGCTGCAGAATAGTGTCATGTTTCATAACAAGAATTATAAATTTCAGATCAGTTTAGCTGTTCAAGGTTATGCATTTGTGGCAGTCATCTAGTTATGCTTTAATATAAATCACAAGTTCAATATTGTATCTAAAGGTAAAAAAAAAAAATTGTCAGTGTATGCTACTTCTAAAATCCAAAAAATATTTCAGAATTTTTGAAACAATAATTTCAAGCGAACTATCATAACAACAGTTGGGCTGATATTTAAGTGTAATTTTTTAAAAATGCATTTCTATTGCTGTTAGTTATATTTAGGATAAATAAATATGTCCCTGCATTTCAAGCTATGAAGTTACAATGCCTTTAGTGCAGCTGTTTGCACAGGATCGTTCACTGGCTAAGGCCAGGCATTCTGGCACTGAGGTATTAATATTCAACTTGGCAGATTAGCATAAGCAGAGGCTGTCGAAAAGGATGAGTGAGAGGGCGGGAGTATAAAGGATACAGAAGACGACATCTATCTTTAGGAGGTGGTTAGTTTAATTATCTAAGAAGTTATTGATCCTGAGTTAGGAAGCAGCTGAGCAAGTGTTTTAGGGAATGCTATGAGCAGCTAGCTTGTGATTAAAAGAATGCTCATGCCCTTAAAGGAAACTGGGAAACAAAAAATACTTTGGCAGTTGGGAAATACACATTAAGTAGAATCAAAACAGAAACTTAAAATATTCATGTCTGCGTGTGGCAAGTCTATGGTGGATTTTTTCATACAGAAAATTCCACACGACTTCAAATACAAGTTTTTAAAAATATTTTCCTACTTTTCTCATTAAATCTCCTCAAAATTAGTTACGCTGAAAGATGTTATTTCCACAGATAAGCATTGGGCAAACTACAAGTTTCTGGTCAAATAACTTCCCTATGAGCCACAGAGTGAGCGCACAAGTATTTTGTGCACCAGGAAAATAATAAATGTTTATGTTCAGTGAAACAAAATACTAGTTTAGACTCAAAACGTCACCAGCTAGGAACCAAAAAGTTTAACCCCATTCTATGAAACAAGCTCCTTCAATTTTTTTTTTTTGAGGTGAACACTTTCAATCATTGGCTCATTCCTCCTCATCAGATTTTACCTTCACCACCTATGACCCTGGGTATAGTAAGGTTATTCCAAGCTCCTGTCAACATCACCTTTCTGGTCTCTTTATGTGAACACATACAACAAGCAGTAGAGAAATCACTTCAGTTTGAATTATAAACCAAATGCTGCCATTCCTCATTCCTTAAATACACATAAATTAAGCTGTAAAGGACTCAAAATTCACAAGGTAAATGTAAGATGTGGAGTAAACAGAGTTCCTTATCTGCAACGTGCTATGGCCAAAGTCTCAGTAACGCAGCAAAAGGCTGCACACTTATCCTCCTCAAACACAGGGCAGGGCTTGTTTACACAAGGAAATGCCCACACAGTTCTACGGCTACGGTTATTGTGGAAGTCCTCATAAACAGGTCAGAAAAAAAATGCTCCTTTCTCCTTCTCTTATGCTGCTGCAAACCATTTGCCAGTAAAAACCCCTGGCCAACTTGGTTAGGGCAGCGTTTCACTGAATTTTATTTTCAGTTTATTTACACTGCAGACATACCAATTTAGCTTTATGTTGGTTAGCATAGGTATCAATAGCAGGGCAGGCATGAATCTGATCACATCTCTACACATCTAAACTAGGGGTAAAGCTCAAGTCACCAGTGTTTCCAACCTATCCGCCCCTGAAATAGATACATGAAAACTAGCCTGGGCACATCTGTGTGCATGTCAGTCACACTGCCCTGCTACAGCATGGTCCTACCCAAGACTTAGTACCTACAGAACCCGTTTTTGGCACCTCCGCATGACTCACTGTTACTAAAACTATTACTGAGAACCATCTTTATAACTATCTTCATGTTATTAATGTGTGTGTATCCAGTGTTGCTCAAATATTATGATTTGAGAGGATATAAAAATTAAACCGATTAGGCAGAATAATTTATTACGTAAAGGAACTATGCCACAGGTTCCGAGAAAGTAGTAACAAAACTGAAGCCAAATTTCAATACTTGGCTCCTCTCTGAACATTTGCCTTAATTCTTTTTATTTACTTTCTATTATTTGGAAAACCTATATTCATTTCACAAACCCTCAAGATACACTTTGAAAGCATAGGCAGATTTTTAAGTTAATGATTAATAGTGCATAATAAATACGCATGCAGAAGAAAAAGCTGAACCTTTATATTAGGCAGGTCATTTTGGTTATTTCTAAATCACTGATCTTCCGTTTCACTAACATGCTTCATGAAAGCTCAACCTTTTCTACTTTTTAGCCCTATAAATTCAGGAAGAATGTAGAAATTACTGCTTTGAACATAATATGAAATAATTACCACTTTGGTGTATTTTGCACATTTGAAGCATTAAAATATCTTCTCTGGGAAGCACAAAGAAAAAAGGAGTAAACCCTCAAAATCTTCCTGATTCAAGCACACACTTCTAGATATGCCAGATTCATCTTGTTAATCAGCCATATCCAATCAAGTATCTCTTTATTTATTTCACCAACAAAAATATTGCCTCAATTCATATTATACTATCACATTCACATTCCCAACTCCTATGCTTCTAATTTTTTTAAAATATTTCACTATTACAAATAGTCTTCCCCTTGAAGGCACAAAGTAAGATTACTTCCGTGTTAAAGAACATTATTTGAGACATGGTGTTACAAAAGAGTCAAGGAAAATTTCAATTATATATAAAAGGATTTGGGGGGGGTGAAAACTTCTCTTTTTTCCTTTTTTTCCCTCAAAAACTACTTTATTCATCTCAATGTGCTTTTCTTTCATAAAAAGTGTTGAAGATTAGAAAACATACACTCATATTTGAAAATGTCTGAATAAAGTCCTATTTTGACTACTCAGTTGCACAATGATGACTTAAGTTTTGCTTTTTTCTTTGTATGATAAAAACATGTAAGTAAATAGTTAAGTGAGTATGAAGAAAAATGCCCACAATGATTGTATTCTAGGAAAAGAGGACCAGTATTGGTTCTTAAGAGAGTGAAATGGCTAGGTGGTTAGCACATCATTTCATACCCAAGGCTTCTCCCAAATCAGGTGTTAACAGTTAATTTAGGTGTCTTATTTTGTGACTGGACAATACAGCGAGAGCTATACACACTAGCACTGAAGTGTGTGATGCAGTTCAGAGTTCAGTTTCGCTTCAGACAAGTTTAAAAAAAACCCACAAACTTACATATGAAACTCAGAAATCCACAGTAATTTGAACTGAATGTTTCCATGAGAAAATTACTTTCTTTAAAGTCAGGTAGACAAACAATTCCTGGATGTCCTAAAAGAAGATAAAACATGCTCTTCTCCCGTCTCTGTGTATATTGCACAGTCAATACGATGCCTTCAAATGTCTACACAAGTCCCTTGCTTAGCACCAAGCTCCATGCTTATCATGACAGGAAATTGCACGGAACAGAGCAGTCCGTAGAACAGACATGTGAATGTTTTATGCAGCAGAAACCAGAGACTGATTATAAAAACAAAGTGATACACCTCGCAACCAAGGAAAAAAGCATCTAGAAAGTGACCACAGTCAGATCCCTTCCTTGCACCTCCTTGCCATCTACCCTGGAATCGTTTACCAGTTGGATACCATTTGCAGATGTGGCTAGCCCACGCTGGCAGGCTAAAGAGGGGTCTGGGTTGGGGGGGAAGCATTTTAGCCTATCTCATCATTCTTCCAGACAGCATTACACCCAGTCAGGCATCAAGGACACAAACATGAAACTTTCACAATTCATTCATCTCCCACACCCAGAGAAGTCTGCACAAGGTTTTACAAGAAAAGCAGCTGGACTGTCAAGGACAGTTTGCTTCTACAACAAACTATTTTAAGGTCTCATCCTAACTACTACCTACACATTTTTATTTTCATGGTTCACTTCCAAAAAAAGCTGGTCAGTTTAGAACTAACTTTACTTAGGACCTTAAGGACATTACAAAAGGCAAGAACTAGCAACAGTTCATTTTGGCAAGGCTCAGCTACTGAAATTTATCCTATGCAGGAGGAGAGGGCTAAAAAACACTTCAATTAAATGAAATCAAAATTTGTTGATTTGTGAAAATGGAAACTATTAAACAGTTATTTCTGTTGTTTTATTTAGACAGGAGATAACAAGCCTGTTTTTAGAACAGTATTATCAGCTATAAACAAAAGCTACTGGTTTTCACATTAATGGATCACATTTGCCACACAGCTGCCAAAAAAAAAATTATTTCAGAAACACTTTTTCTACCATCAAAAGTACAATAAATGCACACAGAAGAATAATTCCTCAATGTTTCTTACCTGTAGGCACCTTTGTATTTTTAGTTTTTTAAACTCTCTTGGATCTCAGTGGTCACAAAAATTCCAGACTGTCAGTACAATAAACTCTGTTAAATCCCAGCTCAGTGAATGTACAGACAACCAAAATGCAGCTTTCCATACAGTATCCTCACTCAGTGCCTAAATCCTTGCTGGGAAAAAGCAGCTACTGCAATGCAATACAGACAGAAAAAGTATAGTATAGCATACCATGAGCAAAGTTATTACAGGGCACATGTACATTAAGAGTACCTTACCAGTATAGCAACTTTACCCCTTCTACTTAAGGGACAACTACACTGGCAAAGACATGACAGGATCACAGAAGGGCTGAGGTTGGCAGGGGCCTCTGGAGGTCACCTGGTCCAGCCGCCCTGGCTCAAGCAGGGCCACCCAGCGCCGGCTGCCCAGGACCATGTCCAAACACCTCCTGAATGTCTCCAAGGCTGGAGACTCCAGAGTCTCCCCTGGGAGGTTATACTCTTGATCAGTACTGCAAAACTGTAACACAAGCCAAAGAGTTTAGGTTCCATTTTAATGCTCTAAAGGCTAAAGGCTTTTCCTAGCAAAAATCTGTTGGTAACAAATCACACCTTTCCCTCTTTCTGCACAGCTTCATCAGTCTTAGGATATATAGGGTAGACAGAGGTCACACAGGTAGATAAAGTTGATATTAAATGTCAGTCTGTCCTATCACTTGTGATATAACCCATCAACACAATGGTCGGTCAGCATAATCCCATAGATACACTGTGCTTTTCAGGCCATAGGTAGCCGTGTACTAGCAACTATTGATACCAGGCACCAAGCCTGAGTTGCCCTAACACTCACAAAGACCAGAACTGGAAGTAACACATATCATCCTATGCATCTGTTCAACACTGGCAACTATCACATTAATTTGGTCTACAATAGGTGGGAAGGGGTCCCCAATAACTAATCTGTGATTATGCTAGACTATCCTAAGCCAGGATATTAGTCTCAGCATAGAGTGCCCCTGTCCATCTTAGGTAGGATGATGTGAAAAATCACTGCAACGAAAAAGTAGCAACTGGTTATTTTCCATTTGCAGGAGCAGCAACCTTCTTTTTGGTGAAAGTTTCCCTGACAGTTACTGCATAAAGCTATTTTTCTAGTACCTGCTGGTATATATTCAGTCTATGCTTATTTCATGCAATTGCGCATTATGCAGAGTCATAAGGGAGCATTAAGAAAGAGGTAAAAAGACTGGTTATGTTATGATAATTCCAGCAGTAAAACTTGGAAGGAAATAAATCAGAAAATTAGGATGATGTCTTAGAAATTAATAGGAATTAAACAGAATTATTAACAAAAGAGAGCACAATACTTTGCAACATTTCTTTGTGAAAAACTTCTCAGAAAGTTACATTCTGCCTCTATGGAAACACATAAGAATGGCTAAATCAAGCTTTTAAAAATATTTAAAATACGTGTTCTTAGGGAGAAGTTACTTGGACCATGGAGTTAGTCTGTGACAGATTGAGATTACTTGTCACAAAATAAGGACACCAGCTTCTCACCGATGGAACACATTGAGATGCAGTTCTAAGTATCAGCAGAAGTGGTAAAGACAACTGCTATATTAGAATAAGCAAAGCACTTTAAAGGATATTATTACATCACAACAACAATAGATACAAGGCTTAGAGGACATTTTCATTCTCAATAGATCTATGGAGAAAAACTAAGAGGAAACTTAAAGCGAAGGGGCTTAAATTTCCTATTCCTTCAAAGTAATTTTCTCTCATAGCAAAGTTTCATTGAACAGTTTTCTTTCAAACTTTCTGACAGGTAAGCAAAGAAGTAAATGTACAGGCAACAGTTACTGGTAGAAAAATAAAATGCATTTTTAATACATTTCTAATGCTTGGTTGGGAGGCGTGTTGGGGTTTAGTTTTTTCCCTCCCTTTACTTAAATAAGTGGGGAAAAAAACTTCAAAATCTCAAGTTTGTCTGTCATACTTACTCCTAAGCAAAGACATGCAATTTGTCTTAGAAGAAATCTAATTCAAGTTGATTTAGTAATGAGTTAAAAGAAACAATTTATTTAAAGTCTTTAACCAAGACACCACTCTTATTGAAGGATAGGGTAAGAGGCTACAAGAGAAGTAGCTGGGAAGCATGCCTAGTACCTCCCCATCACTGGATCTCCAAAATTAGTATCTGCTCTTAGAGAAACCTGAAGGACTCCAGCTTCCTTCAGGTGCTGTATCATCCCATTGCACAAAAGAGAGACAGTGTCTGCACAGAGCAGTTAATAGGAGACAGAGCAAGGGTCTCAGCAGCAACGTAAGTCAGGATACAGAACATATAGATCTGCACACACTGTCATTCCTGGTCAATATAAGATGACTTGTGCCTGTGGAAACAGAATTTCCCTAGAATTAACCTAGGCCAAAAGGAAGATTACCTGGCCACATCCAGAATCCATGGCAGAATACAGCTGTAAAGAATTTCCTACAGAGACAACTGACATGAATACAAAAGCATTTCTCTACCTCCAGGCACTTTAACTCAGACCCCAAATGCTGTGTTGCACATCTAAAATTCTGAAGGCCAGACTTAATAATCCTATAGTAACAATAAAGTTATGGTACATAACCGTTATACTTGGCTATTCTTCACTTACTGATTTATGAGGCAAAGAAGATCTGTTCAGCCTTTTGGAAAAAAAAAAAACAACATAGAAACTTCATAGGAAGAAATGGATTTTTCTCCTTTTAAAAGGCAAAGGATTCATCAGCAGATAAATAAATAACAGTATGAGGAAAATATATGGGATCTGATGCTCCATTAGCAAACATCACATCTGTTAGTCATATTTTAATATCTTCACTGTCATCCTGAAGCATACCATGTGCAATTAAGAGGAAATTGCAATGCAATTTTTTAAGTAAATTATTGTCAACAGGCATACAGCACCAAGCCAAATGTAAATCACTAAATCAGTTCAGCATTAGTTTAAAAAGTTTTGATTAATCCTCAATTCATTGCTATGCTATTATAATATGTTATTAAATGCACCCATCACTTTAAGACTCCCTCATTTCATTTGTAATTACAGTAAATATTGATTGCAAGGGTGGCCTGGAGACAGCTCCAAAATGTGCAACTGTGGTCCCTGGAGGTAGAGCTTAGTGACAGCATTCTGTTCCCATGACTGCCCTTCAGACAGACGCAGCGTAGATATAAAAATTCAATATATTAATTTACTGGTTAAAATGCATACCTGCTTGGATTTTGCTCCATTAAGCAGAGAAACTTGTTAAGGCACATATTTTTTTTATAGAAACCTTAATCAATTTTGTCTTTAAATGCTGTGCGGAAACTGTTCCAAAGCAGCTCAGAAGACAATGTGAAAAGTGAATCACAGTCTCAGAGTACAACTAAGAGCACTGGCCACCATTAACTTTCTTTTCCCTGGTTCTTCAACAAAACCAAGGTGTGCAGGTAACAGAGACCATAGCCAGTTTGGCAGAGTAAAAGCTGAGCTCTTCTAAATAGACCGAGTGACTACACCTCTGTTCTGACATCTGCTCCTGCTGCTGTAGAGAGGCAAACACAACAGTCCTCCTTCCTCCCACTCTCCCTTTTACATTGCCCCTTCTGCTAAGGGGGTATTCTCCAGCCTCTCCCTTTAAAACCTACTATGCGCACCATTCCCCAAAGATGCAGACACTCAAAGCTTCTTCACACTCTTCTTGCCAGGTCAAGGGGAAGCCTAGCAGAGAGTCCTCATTTACAAACTTATAAGCATCTCGAGGCCAACCTCCCTGCAGCTCCTAATGGGACAGCAGCTATAAAAAACATCTTATCCATGAAGCTCACCCTACCATAACCAAGCTGATACTCTGCAGATTTGATCATGATTTTTCATGCACTTCAATAAAGAATAAAAATAAGCTGAATTTTAATTTTCACACAAATAGGTTAAACAATGCTGTGAAACATATCCAGAAGATTAGTTTGTGTAAACACATGGTGTACACCTTCCCACTAGTTATTTAGAATGATGCTGGTGTAACTACAGGCTACAGCATGGTTTCATTTAAAAGCACCACCAACATCTGGCTGAGAATTCAGTCACACCTTGAACCCAGTCCCATTAGAAGACTTTCCAGAGCACAAATGCCACACATGCACACACCAAACCAACATATTAAAAAACAGACCTACAACCAGACAGCTAAAAGTTTGGCATGGGGCACAAATTAATTAATCCACAAGTAGCACCTCATTACCTCAAAGTGCCATCAGTACAACTTGCAGTTTTACTGTCATCAGAATATAATTATCATTTGTCCCAAACATTTTCACCTAGCTGTATGTGCTCTATTAGAAGCCACCAAGGCTACACCTGCACAAGCCGATTAAATAGTACCAATAAATATTCCCAGGCACTGGAAATTTCATTATCCATAATGTTTGCTAGAATGACCCCCAGCACAGCTTCCATCAAAGCTAGCTATCATTCATCCCAACACCTCCTACACATGCTCCAGAAGCCAGCAGTATCTGGGAAATATTCCATGTATACAGCTCCCTTTCTGAAGGCTAGAAAGTTTAACAGCATCAGTGCAGGATGTCTTGTGCCGTTTGGCTCCAGTGTGAAAGAGTGATCCCGGGCACACCAATTTACAAGTAGAGATGCATCCTCAAAGATTTATATTTTGTACAAAATCGTCATTAAAATGGAAGTGGAAGCCTATGCTTCTCCTAAAGGCAGGCAAAGAAGAAAACCTCAAAGTGACTGACCCTTCAGCCCATAGCAAAGAATTGTGTTTTCTACATCTTCCTTGCTATAATTAAATACAGATGGGATTGCTATTTGTTTGTCATTATGACTGAAACATATCTCCCAAACCAAAACACCATCACACGCATGGAATGCCAGGAATTACTAAAATACACTTCCAGTAATTGTATATGCCAAGGAGCAATCTACACGGAATTTTAAACTACCCAGTTTGTTCAGCAACTTTGATACGACGTACTAAAGCACCATTTGCAGCACTGTAATTTGTCTTCCCTCTTGCAGTCAGCCGTGACACAAGAAAATGACTAAACTCTTTCTGTCAATTATTTGAGGAAGGAGGTGGGACAACAATCAAATTAAATTTTTTGCAGTCCATCCACTAACACACTCTAAAGATTGTAAGCATTTCAATCAGGAACAAAATTTCTTCTGTTCTTTCTCCATGTTTGCTAGATTTAGAATGAAAGTGAGAGGAAAAAAAAGTGTGTGTATACATGTGTATATATCATATATTAATGAAACTAAGGCCAGGTCTTGTGCGTGTATGTGTGTGTACGCTGACATGAGTTTCCATAATGCATCTACAGATCAAACTCAGCTGTACTGCAAGTTCATATGATACAATACATGCAGATAAAAAAATCTAATTAAATTTTTTGGAACTTTGCTTTCATTAAAGTACCTCAATAAAGCAGTCAAATCTCCAGAAGTGCTCAGTAGTAAGTGGATTACATTTTTTGTGGGCACTGTTGGATGCTGAGAACCTTCAGACAAGGCAAAGCAGAGTCATGGCATGATCATTTTCACCATCTGGTGCAACAGCAATTGGCTCAAGGGCTAATAATAATTATAGCAACAGAAGTCAAAACTACAATGCTGGTATAAACACAGGCTAACATGGCGATACTGTCGCTGTCTGGCACACGACTTGATCACCTTAGCATCCAGCTCAGAAAGCTGCTGATCCCTGTGGATCCACTTGGAATCAGCATTTCACACAGAAGCAGACCTCCTCTACCACCAGCCCTTCCACAGGCTGTTCCCCAGTCTAAAGCCCGCCTGTAAATCATCTGTAACTATAGCCACATATCCTTGAAACGAGAAGGGCATCAAGCCACTGGAAATTAGGGCCAACAAGAAATATCCAAAGGCTATTTTTCTGGATAAAACTTTTCCCTGATAACAAGGACACAACGTCCATAACTATACTATATATATATTGGAGTGTTTCACTTCATTCTATTTCTAGTCTAATCTCCTGAAGTGAACATTCATTAGTAGACAGAGAGTATCTTTTTGTTTAGTTTCATTGGAAAGGAATCCGATGTCTGTGATCCAAGATTTCTTCAAAATGCAAGCTAAACCAGTAATAATTAAGAGATTTGCTTCAGCTAAGCAGCCCAGGACTGTAACAGTAATGTGGACACTTCCATGAAAAATGGATCCTCCCAAAGCCAATAGCAGTAGCTCAAATCTCTGTTCAGGTCAGACTGGTACATACCAGATCCTCTCACCTAACATCCTATATTACTGTGTTTAAAAATATGCACTATTCCCCTCAGCATCACAACCCACACCACCTGCATACTCTGACACTCCTCAGACTGTGGGGTGTGGGTTGCTGCCTGTCGCAGCCAGTGGATGTACAAACCAACCCCAGAAGGAGAAAGGAAAGCGATCCCACCTGCCCAGCTCCCACACCGGCCCACAGAACAAGCAAACAGCAAGGTCAGACGGGCTGGTGCGACTCTCACATTCCCTCCTGCCTAACACAGGTCTGGAGGCATGACAATGCAGGGTGCTCCTGCCAGCTGTCCCACAGCTAGTGTGACCCTCACCACTGCCTCACACCGAGGTGGCATATACAGGTGACCAACCAAAACGTTTTCAGTGAAGTATGAAGGAGAATCCTTCAGGCACTGCAGTGCAGGGCAATCAGACAAGAGAGTTTTGGGAATCTGAATAATTGTATTTTCTTATCATTTGTTTTTTTACTACATTGTCCTTATAAAATATTAAGGCAACATAAAAAGCATGCAAGAGTTTATTTCTACTCTATTTCTCCTTTTCATCATTTTCTTTACTTCTCCCCCTGCCAAGTTCCTCTCTATCCTTTCTCCTCCTCAGTCCTCCCTCCCTTCCCCTGCACCCAGCCCACTCCTGCCTGTGCTCTGCACCAGCAGAGCTGCTGGAGCCGGTGGGACGGCACTGCCAACCATCAAGGCCATCTGACACCTCATACGATAACATCCTGTTTTCACCCACTTGGGCTGCAGCCTCTCGTGGCAACTGCAAACCAAACAGTTTGGGGAACTTTCAGCTGAACAGTTCAGTCACTGCCTGGACCAAGGTTATGGAAAATACAGGGTCTTGCTCATGCTGTATCATTGTGAAGACTATTGTCCAAGACACTCTGCTGCCTTTGGCAACAGGTGAAGGACGAGGCACCAAGCATCTTCCTATTGCTGCTCTGAATTCCACCTAAATTTGCTATATGGTCAACTAAGGTGGCTGAGCTAAGGGAAGAGCTTACTGCTGCCAGAATGGATGGACCCACTCCCCCTTCTCCCTTGCTTTGTTCACTCCTCAGAGTTCACTGTGATGCTCTGCAAGCCAGTTCATCCCTCTGAGCAACAGAAAACTCTTCTCATTTTTGGGTGAGTTGGGTCACGAGCCAAGCAAGTCTGTTCAATAGAGGACAACCAAGCATACCGCCAGAACCAGGACTGCCCTTGCAGATAGTCTTGGCGGCATCTTGTCAGGCTGCATCTGGAATCAGGTTGGAGAAGGAAAAGCAAAATCTATTTCCACATAATTACTAGGTACCACCTAGAGCCGAATATCTACAATGTTTTCCAACTTCAGTATGTTTGTGTAAAGGCAAATATTGACTGACACAGTATTTTTACAATTCTGCCATTTCAGTTTCCCTCTGTTCTGGAGCACAGGACAGAGATCATCATCTTCCACATTAGTCAAAGTGTTATAGGGTTAAACTTCAGTACCTATGATTGAATGTTGACTGAGAGTTATTAAACAGTTACCATCATGCAGTTCTCTAGTAAACACACAGAAAAATTACTACCATTTACAGCGCTTGCTGTTTGGAGTATTATGAATAACTTTTAAATGGAAATGAGAAAACAGAAAACCTATTGACATTCTTCACAGAGACTTTCCACCATTTGTTCATCACATATTTTGACATCTTGCACTGAATAAGTGTGTTAAGGAATGGGAGCACAAATGTTACTTATCTCCTTTACATACTGTTGCTATGGTGCACTATTAATAGGAAGCATGTCACCTCCTCTCTGTAGTGGTTAATGAGAAAAAAAAGAAAAGCAATGTCAGGCTCAGGCCAAGCATTTCAGTCACATAAGTAACTTGTCTAGCAATCTCCACAGTCCTGGCCACATTCCAGTCCTTGCACTACGAGCTGATCCTTCATCATCTGCTGGTGAAAACAAAAATGTCCAGAGTGATCTTGAGTGGTATCTATCATGTTGACTTTTTCCCCCCTGTCAGTACAACATTTTCAGTCCACGAGATGGAATGAAGTCTTTACCGGCCAAATCTTGGCTCCTTTGGAAAAGCTGTCATTCACCAGGTGTATGGCCCAGCTCTTGGAACAAATACAGCCTGCCCAAATTGACTGAGATCTTGCAGCTCAGTCCTTCAAACCCTCTGAGCCCCAGTTGGTTCACCTATCAAAAAGTGAAAGGGTGTAAGCTTACTACTACTTCAGAAAATAAGAAGTATAACCATCAAATGATACATTTTATTTCTGAAAGTTTCCAGATACTTTTAGCTGAATTATCCTAGATCATAAACACAGTATGTTTGGGGAACAGTAGCATATTGTATGGTCTATGCTTCCTCCACTTACCTATCTCTTTAGGCCAAACTCAAATGCTACAAGACAAACACATGTATTATAAATCACACCTTTCAACACCAACTCTGCTTACAACATGGACATTGCAGAGCACGCTCCTTCAGATGATAACCAGTGGAAGTGAGGTCATAGATCCAGCTGCCCCGGGGGTAAAACTAAGAGAGGACTGAGACTGGGATGCAGAGACTCTCCTGCACTAGTAGTGACTCTCTTGAGATACCCAAAGAGAGAAGGAGGCTGCTTCGTAAGAAAGGAAGAAAAGAAGAGGATAGGAAGCTATTCAGAGGGAGGGAAACGGTTCAGTTGAGGCAGTATCTCCTGGGGGAAAAAAAAAAAAAAGTCACCAGCAGAGAACTACCTACCCCTGCAAGATGGGGTTCATTTGACGTGAAATTCAGATTCTTTTGGCTGGTTGAAGAGGCCATCACAGCCACCTAAGGCTCAGGAGGAAAAACACAAAGTAGGGGGGAAGGGATAATAATAATCAAGATTTTCTGGTGTGTTAGGCCTGAGACAAAAAAGAAGGGGAGGAGGAGGACAAAACAAACTTTGACAAGAAACCAGAGATGGAAGAGAAGAGAAAAGAAATGGATAGGTTGGCCTGTGAAAAAATGACTGAAGGACATTGCATTACTGTAGGAAAAATGAATAAAAACCAGATTATTCAGGGTAATGAGTTTGAGATTAGCTAGAGCAGAAGGGAGGGAAGGACTGTGAGGAGGCAGCACAGTAAGGCTTCAGGAGGACATGTTGGGACTGAATAGCAGAGAGAGTAGATATGACACAGAAAGCCTGCAAGACAAGATAGGCAGGCTAGGTGAGCAAAACTAAGGCACTGGTGGGCGACAAGCAAAACTGGGACAAGCTGAAGAAGCAGAAGAGACAAAATATATTTACAGGTCTGTATTGGCAACAACCAATAATCTGTGACCTAGATAGCAAAATCCATATAGATGCTGCACTAGAAGCCAATATTTATGCCTTTCAATATTTCAAGGCAGCTCATAATAAAGACAGAGAGACACTTTTTACCAAGGCCTGTAGTGACAGGAACAATGGGCAATGGTTTTAAACTGAAAGATTTAGATTGGACATAGGAAGAAATTTTTTATTATGAGGGTGGTGAGGCAGTGGCACAGGTTTCCTAGAGAAGCTGTGGATGCCCCCTCCCTGGAAGTGTTCAAGGCCAGGTTGGATGGGGCTTTGAGCAACCTGGTCTGGTGGAAGGTGTCCCTGCCTATGGCAGGGGGGTTGGAACTAAATGGTCTTTAAGGTCCCTTCCAACCCAAACCAGTCTATGACTCTATGATGATTTCCAACCTTCATCCTGCCTCCTCTTAGTAAACAGCCCTGAAATTCACTGGCCATGTTCTGGTCTATCCCAAAGCTGATTCACAGAGCAGTAAATCAGTTCCCTATAATATCCTCCATAACTCATGTAACCGTGGCCTGCACTATAGAACTAATCATTGATAATGACCTATATCACACACTTTTCACACAAACACATGATGCCTTTCTTATAATGCATACGGCAGGCCTGCTTGATTAAAAAAAAAAAAATTATTAAAGGTGGGATTTATACACTTTTTGCAGAGAGACGCAGAGAAATGAGGAAAAAGAACAGAGTTTCACAAGCACAAGAATCACCTGTAACATTGGAAAACCAGCCTCTTGTAAACTTTTCCTTTGATTCTAAACCTTGCACTAAGCCTAAATACATTATTTAGTTCAATCACATGACTAGAAAGCATCGGGGTTTCAAAACCAAGATAAGACAGGGCTGTCAATAGGCAAAGTCAGAAAAAACAGATTGAAAACAATGCAGTCAGTTTTTGTGGGTTTTTTTTTAACCTTATCTAGATTAAGATGACTAAAAAAAAAAAAAATCAGTCAGGACAACAAAAAAAAAATTACCTGGCACCAGGAAAACATTCCTCTGTATTCATGTTCATTCTGCAGATACTCCAAAACCCTCCTTAAAACATTCTCTAAAGTTATGTATGATTTTCCATCCTGATAAATTAGCTTCCTGTCAGCGTTCTTTAAAACAATCCTTAATTACCTATCTTTTCACATTTTCCTTTGTTTTCATTTAGCAGTCACATAATCATGAACTGCATACATCTTGCATGATTGTTTCACATGCATTTTCTGTTGTATCTGTATTGTCCTTTACTCTTTGCAGTGCTTAAAATTTTGTACAAAATACCAACGATAATAATAAAAAAATAATAAAATTATCGAAGGAAATTTGTAAATTTTGAAGCTTCTTTTAAAGCTTAGAGAGGAGACTAGAGGCTGCACAAACACAAGCTACATCTTTTGAACAGAAATTCAGATTGATTTTTGATCAAAATCTGACACTGACCGAGTACTTTGGAAAGTAAATACAAATTTGAAATGCCATAGACAGACTGAACAAATCCAGGTCTGCAATAGCAAGGCCCATTCCAATCCAGCATCCAACCTGGCAAACTGTTTGCCAGAGGTACATGTGAGGACAAGCCCTCGACAGACAGACGGGAAGGAGCATCCCTCCTGTCCCTGCCAATTTCTGATGAAGTCTTCCAAATCAGACTGAGGCACTGGCCCTGCAATTATTAAAAACAGTAGATGAAGAATGGTAACAGAGCCCTGTGTCAATCATACATTAAAATATCAGGTGAAGAACACTGGGCGATAAGATCCTCTGAACTGAACATATATTTCCACCTTCCAAGTGGCAGACAAAATGCACTTCCCTGCTGCTTCCTCACTTCCCCACCCATAAAATGCTTTCCATAATCTCCAATAAGAGAGAGATACCAAGTTCTACAGGTCTGCAACAGATGGCAACCACTCACTACATTTAAGCTAAAAAAAAAATAAAACAATTCATCAAATTCTGAAAGCCAAGATTAATAACTCTTTCACCCACAAGAACTTTGAAAGAAGTTGGAAGCCAAAAATACAAAACTTCAGTTATAAAGCAGCAACAAAGCCGGGATCACGGAAAACTTGGTCATGGTACTGCTACATACACAAAGGTTCAAAGAAATTAGTCACAAAGATGAATGACAGGAAAACAATAGTGCAGGAAAAGGTAATCTTTGATTTCCTTTCCCTCTCATCCAGTCCCAATTAAAGAAGAATCAAAATCCATAGTTCACCTTCTTCCTTGATGTGAAGAGCAGGAGGAAGTTATACGTACAATTATCATGGTCAACATCAGACCTTCCAACTAAGCAGAACAAACTGCTAAATCTGAAACTGTCTCAGGTTCTTACGCACACAGTTATGAACCAAATATTAGCAAGAGGTTGATCCTGCGTACACATCAGCTCTATTCCTCCTCCCATAACAACAACAAAAGAGAAATCAAAATGTTAAAATGAATATGAAAATCTAAATAAAGAAATAAATTTTTTAAAATGTAAGTTCAAGTAATTGAACTGTTAAATGTAGGTAACCCATTAAAAGAATTACTAGATATCAAGCTCTCTCATATCAGGCAAGGATTTCTTTAAAATAAATAACAACAACAATAACAATAATAATACTACTACACCTTTCAAAATCCAATGTTAAAGGTGTTAAGTTTTAAGCCACCCACTCAAAAAAAATATTTTTAGATAATGAAACTCATGGTCAACACCACCTTTGATAGTCAAGAGACTCTTGTGGAATGAAAAGACACAGTCCAGGCACTGCAATCACACCTGCCAACCCACCCACATGCTGGAGCAGTCGAAGGTCCTGACAGTGCCACCCAGGGCAGGAGAGCAGAGTCTGCAAAACACAGCCTTGCACATTTAGAAAAATAAACTGTTACCAGGTTTTGGAGCAAGTGTTACAAAAAAATATGTTTTAATGGTTGATCAGGTCAAGCCCTTCAACCAAATTTCTACAAATATTGAAACAAAAGTCTGGTGCTAAAAAGGAGCAGGTCACACTTTAATCTTGCAGCTGAGATCAGGTTTCCTTGTTACAGAGAACATTGCCTATTAATCTGTGGTTTTCAGACCCAGCTATCAGACATGTAGAAATTACCAGAGCTATCTAGAGGCACCCTCAGAAAAAAAAAAAAACCACACACTTTCTTTCCTCTATAGATGTAAACACATGCTAGCTTTTCTAAATGACAAAGCAGCAGCCAAGGTTTCCGATTATCCAGGGAACACAGAACCTGCTTGACAGCAAGCAGGTCTGATTAACGCCTGCACCCTCGTGACTTCATCAACCCTTCTTTCAAAAAGATCAACCTTTAATTTCCGATACACATCACTTCCAAGCTTCTGAAACCAGCAGAAAGATAGTGTTACTGATAAAAATGAATTCTGTTTGTATACCCAAGAATATCATGACTCCCTCAGAAGGAGGTGAAAAAAAACTACAAAAAATGTCACTTTAGCTTCTTTTGCTATCTCATTTGAAGGGTTAAAGGAATTTGGTGGCCTGCCACCAATTAAGTTCCTGCAACAAGTGGTCCTTTGTGATAAACATGGAAACAGCGCAGCAAATCAACAGACCCGAAATTTTGTTTCAAGGTAGGAAAACATGTTTAAATGATGACGTTTGCAGAGCTCAAGCTGACCACAAGTACTTCAAATTCCTGCTTCCACTCCTTGTTACTCAGTCACTACTGGTCTGTCACCTGGTGCTTGGACTCCGTTGCATTACGTGCTCAGGTTGATCCACCAATGCTGGAAGCTGCTTGAGTTGCACTCACCAGCCTGTTGCTGCTGTTCGTCCTTTTCCAACATCTCCCATGTTCAGCCTTGCTTCTGTTCCACACTTCTCTACAGCTGGAGAGGCTGGAGGAGGTAGAGGTCACCTACAGGTAGGTTCTCACTTTGATAACACTGAGGGTTACAGAGAGAATGATGGAGTTGAGGTTTCCAGCCAAAGCTTGGGGGCAGCACTATCCCTTTGCTCAGCTATGATGAACAAGTCACTTATGCTAACTTCCCACAGGCACATCCCTCATTTTCTGGGTGCCTAGCTTGCAAGTGGGATATGAATTAAACTATCATGACGCAAATAGAAAACCTCTGGGTTAGATTTTCCAGTTTTGAAGTTAGCTACAAATTTTCTAACTTGCAAATTCTTGACTTTGGTTTTCTTCCATACCCCATTTTTTAAGTGCCACAGTAACAAAACCAGCAATTGAACACAAAAAAGCATTAAATGATGTTGAAAGTTCCAAACAGCAAATGCATTTAGTCATGCAGGTAGAGGAGAAAAAGTGAATAGCCTTTAAGTTTCTAACCAAGAATCTCAATTCATTCCTTGCCAAAGAAACAAAAGACATATGTGACAAAGAGCACAGCTATGACATCTTTTGTAGAATGGCTTATACTTCATGATTTCTAAGCTCTCTAACAAACCTACAGGAAAAAAATACGTTAACAACTCTGCTGTGTCTACAAGTCTTAAGTCTGGCAGGGCACTGCCCTGAACTGAAAAGTTGCATTGCTTTCAGATGGGAGCTGCCTCCCAGCCAGCCAGCTTGAACCACAAACAGAACAAGCTCACTTCTGCCTTTAAGTGTTGTGTGGGCACATTCAGAACATGATAACAAGATGCAAGACAGGACACCAAGGAAGAAGTAGTACCTTTGTGCTTCTGAACATACAAAGTTGTCTTTTGTTTTGTTTTGTTTTTTTTTTTTTTTTTTAAATACCAGAATGCATTCAATGCAGCTGGACCAAATAACATGGAGACAGGGTAGTTCTGGGAGCGTCCATCATCTTCAACCTTACAGTAGTGTGAATGAACAATACAGATACTTTCCTGCAAAGTCACCTTTCTCTACTTTTCTGACCAGTTCAGACAAACTTGTAACAGGGTTGAATTACACTAATACAATTAGCTCCAATTGACTTTATAGTCAAGTCAGAGTAGAACAGAGATGACGAACGCCCTCTCTCCGTATTCAGTATCACTTCTTCCTTGGTCAGAGGAAGTCATTGGTGGATAATCCATGAGACATCCTCTTGTTCAAAGAGCTAAATATACTCTCTCTCTCAGGTAAGTCCAGCTAACAAAGGATTCTGACTGCAAAACAAACCAATTCCTCCAGAAGTGACTTGCATAAAGACTGCAAAGTATGAACCCACACTAATTATTCAGGGAGAGGTAACTCCCAGACAGCGTAGGAGACATTGCAAATGTTTTCTGCATTTGAACAAGTTGCAGTATCTCAGGTAAGTTCTGTTGTATTTAAATAATAAATTAATAAATCAATGCACACAGCAGTACTGGGTTTAAAATATTGTAAGCTTACATCTACATAGTATCAAAACAATCTGAAACATGTTTCATGGCTGAGAGATCAGTAATGTAGAGGTAAGCAACAGAGCCCCAAATTTCAGAACTAACAGCACGGAACAAGAGATCAATGCCAATTAGTAAAGAAATTGTTGACATATGTGGTACACTTCTAGCAATGTAGCACTAACTGCTAAAACTGCAGTATGATAATAAAGAACGTAGATAGTACTTGATACCAAAATTAATAAGAGCATTATAGGTGCCTTGTTGCAAAAAAAAAAAAAAAAAAAGTGCCTACATTGGCTTATAATTTGTTTAGCAATAAAGAACTTAAAATCAAAATATAAGTTAATAAGTGCACAAACCAATAATAAGACTACATTTGTTAAAAAGCAGCCTTTGTCTCACAGATTTCACATATCTGTTCCCTGAAGCTGGGGAAGATTTCCATATATGCTGAAAAAGATGGCAGCCAAGGCTTGAAGCTGAGCAATACTCTTTTTCTAGCCCACTCAGAAATAAAGAACAGCACTCTTCAAAACTTTTGAGAAAAATGAAAGGCTATTCTTGACATCTTCCCTTGTATACAGTTGAATATGAAGAGCAGACAACAACCCATTGGTCAGGGCAGAAGACAGAGTTTTTCAACTCACTGCTTTATCTGATTTATTCCAAAGTCTTGAAACTAAGAAATAATTATTGTATACTCTTAGAAAAACTGAAATAATGCTTGAGCATGTTGTTTTTATTCTGAAAGCCTATCTTCCACAATCCTAAGTATTCCAAGGCTGAAAATCTGTTTTCTATAAGGATGCTATTCAAGCTGTAATTACGCTTGCAAGCATGAAAAAGGTCAGCGGACTTTTCATCTTTACCTTAAAATATGGGAAAGTAGTTAGCTTTGATGCTAGTTTCTCCTAGTCACTTCTTTTACCAGTATCATTTGCAGTTTCTAACGCAAACCAGATGATAAGAGCACAATTCTGAATAGCATGAAATAGCTAGGTGTGTCATTTCCACCACCTGTTCCTTACCAAAGCAGAAAATATTAATCTCACTCTGATTTTTACACTGCAGCTGATCTTGTTCTACAGCTTACACACAATTTACCTGACTGAAAACAAAAGTGCTTAAAGCATTGCCAGAAAGACTCACTTCTTTTATGCCAGGAGACTCATATTGACATCTCCATGCATAAGCCCAAAAGCCAGGACTCAAGCTCCCCATGGAAAAGGGCTCCTATCACCAGTCCCTTTGCTACACAACAGCTGACTGAAGATGGCTGCAACCTCGCAAGACCTTGCATCACAAATGCAGATCAGTCTGCATTGCAGGCTCATGCTGCAAGCAGGCCAGACTATCCTAGACACCCATGTATGCTGTGAGAAGCACCTCCCTACACTTAACATAACACTGAAAGTTAAGCTTTAAATTTAATATACCAGAATATTTAGGTTCCAGAATAATTTTACTGTTCCCTGTTGAATATTCTTTGTGATTTTTGTGCCAATTGCACCACCAAAAAAAAACCAACCCAAAACCAAACCAAAAAACTGGATACAGTTGTTATTGAATAGTTTCCACCCAAGACTTCTGTGTCAGTGAAGGTGAAGTGAACATTGGAGATATCCCTACTGCTATTTGACACTAATATACCCAGGAAAGTTGTACTTTTATATGTGATGTAGCTCCACAAATAATTGGCCTACAGCAAAATAAGTCTACCCAATTTATTAAATAATTTATCCCGTTGTAGTGTTGATTAGAAGTCACTCTTTTTCCTTTAGTAGACAGAAATATCTATTTTTTTCATATAAAGATAATCATGTTATCCTTGTAAGACATGTCAACTCAGACCATCCAAAACTCCTTCCATAATTCCTTAATTTATTGACCAACCATATACTTTCCTTTAAGTACAAATATTGGTATTTATACTCAGCACTAAAAATACACATCTAAAGACGATAAGCATAAAATAGTCGTACAACAATTTAAGAACATCTGCACTCTTCAGAGCTATATTGTAAATGTAATGCACACAATAACCCCAATGGAGTCTGTGAAAATAATTGCATATGCAAGTATTTCAGAATAAGACCAAAAGCACTCAAAAGAAATATAACAGTAATGGATAAGTATACAAAACCAAAATTTTTGTCATTTCCAAATAGATGCAAAATTGACCTTACTGTCTTTATCTCAAACAGTTGACCATATTTTATTATGAGGCAACTCTACTAACGCATTATTCTTAAAAATCACTAACTTGTGCCTTAATTCTCAATCAGTCCTTCAAGACAACTATTTCCAGAACAAAATGCTCCTCCCAGCACTTTGCTTTATCAGAATCTGGCTCGTGTACCAACATGAAGCTACTGTTTTAAAAATACCACTATAATCATAGAATCATAGAATCGTATAGGTTGGAAAAGATAATGTAGAATTCTGCAGAGATATGTAAAAGCTGTTGAAGTCAGGCCACTTCCATGCCATTGGCCATGTTGGCAAGATTGCAAACAGCTTTTGCTGCCACACCTAAGCCAGAAGAGAAGGAAAGACAAAGGGCTGGGAACACTATAAGCATGTTGCCACAGAATAAAGCACCTCAATCTATAGGTCATTAGCATTATTTAGCAATTAGTTAAGGTATGAGTTTGGGAGGATTTTTTTTTTTTAAAATATCCAGGCTTGGTTTTGCTCACATATGCTATTTTTCCCTATGCTCTCTGGTAGTCCAATTTTCAACTAGAAAATTCTCTACAAAAACAAGATAATAAAACTTTGTTATTAACACTTGGTGTCAAAAAACGTCAATGCGGAAGAAACAGGCAAGAGCACAACATATCATCATACTTTTTGATTACCAACTTAAAGGAGGGGAAAGAAAAAAACCAAACAAACTTCAATGCAAGCATGAGAGAGAGTGGGACTCCGTAATTCAGAAGAGAAGCCCAATATAAACAAAGGAGGCTGGCACTTGAGAGGATTAGATTACAACCTCGGTTCAAAACCATTAGAGTAATGAAGGTATCTAGGAAGAGAAATGTACATGCTTGTCTATTTTTATTACCTCCTGTAAAGGCTGCTTGGCTTTGTTCAGCTTCAGTTATCATGGTCTCTTAAGACATAAGCTCCAAAACAGAGCCCCTAGAAGTCCAAATCTGTAGATCTGAGTAGAGCACATTTCACTTACTGCAGTGTCTCATTTCTGCAACGACCCCAATGGTTTACCTGCAGCTGAGCCACAAGGTCTCGCTCCCAGGGAGATGCTGCGGGAGGCACAGCTGGAGCACGCCATGCAGCCCATGGGACACCTTGGGGCTCGCACAGGGAGACCTACCCAAACCCTGAGAGCACAGCTGCTCAGAAGCTGTGATGAAAAATTTCACTAGAAAAGCTCAGAGCTGACATAAAACAGTAACTGTATGTGCACAAGTGAAGAGTGATTACAGTATGCAAAGCTGCCTGTCTACCAGTGTCTGCGTGGATCTAGCCTCAGTTTGGCATCACCATTTGCCAATTGCCTACAGAAAACGCTGGGGGTTGGAGCCCGGCTTTGTATGACTACATCCACCAGCTGAACTGGGCAGCAATACTGACAGTTAGAGCAGAGAAGAGAAAGAACAGATAAGTAACCAAGTTTCAGTCACCAATAATGAAAAGAAGAAATGAAACTATGAATCTTAGAGATAAGTTCACAACAAACTACTTGCATGTGAATAATTTGACACTACCTACAAGCACTAGAGGAGGCAGGGGGAAAAAAGAAAAAAAAAAATCATACAGGGCAAATAAGATTTCTCAATTTCCGTTGTTTTATAAGGAAAAGCATTCTAAAACTTAAATATTATTTATGCTCTGTCCTCATCATGATCTACTGAATACTGATGCTAACGGAGGTTTAATCTACAGCCACATTCTTTTCATAGCATCTGTAGTTTATGTTCCAGGACAAGAGCCAGTGGTTATTGATCCTCTCGTTACAGATTCTCCCTAGATGGGATGAAAACTCATTTTCCTGGTCTTGACACACAAAGACCCTCTCTTGCGTATTACAAATATACACGTATACAAATAGTTTGGGTAGTAGAAGGCATTTAACAGGATCAGGACCATCAGTATGGCCAAACGTATGGCCAAACATGAAATCCAGTTTTGGCACAGGGACTTTGCAAGCCTACTACTACTGTAGCTGCTCAAAATCCTCTGGCACAGTAAATCTGCAGGCAAGGATTTGCACATGAGACACCTCTGTCTTAGTGTGGATTTGCTTTTAATCATAAAGTAATTTTCTGTATCTAAAGAAAAGGACACAGATAACATAACACATGTACAGATAAAACATATGAGGTTAGTGGGCAAAAAAAAAAAAAGGCACACCATGATCCCTCTGCCAGCCATGCTTTTTTCCACCATTTGCTTACCAACAATAGGAACGACTAATTCAGATGACAAGCCAGAATAGATTTGAGGCGTTCAAAACTCCTGTATTCTGCTCAGAATTGGGCATCACCCTCTGGGTGCTCAGTCCAAGATACCAGGGACGAGTACATTTCCTTACATTTAAACCATGGGCCACAGAAGTTAAACAGATTAGAAGCTCAGAAAGAACTGATTAGGAGGATTTTCAGGGACACAAGAACTCTTAGGTGGCAAATTAAAGACAAAGGGTGTCTGATCTGAGTAGCTGGACAAGTTATTTGAGACAGCACAAAAAATCCCTCTCCCCACTGGATAGTGAAGTGGGAACTCTGAATCCATGTAACATTTCCCATTCCCAGTAACAATTGTCTTGATTTGGCTAAAGCAGGACTATTTTTTCAGGAGTTTTTCCTTCACTTAAGTTTCTTCTAAGTAACTGCACTTTCTGACAGTACAGCTACATGTTTTTCAGACACTGTCTGCGTTTCAGACCTGATAACGCTCGATGTTTATAGTTGCTACTGAAGTATCAGTAGGATTGGTATGCAGAATGGCCCATGTTTATACTTATCCCCATGAGAACCAAGGCCACTGCTGGCCCCCCTTTTGCAAAGCGGGTAAAATGTCGTAAAAGGGTCGCGCCTGCGGCAGAGTGCAGACGGGACAGGTGACCAAAAACTGACCAGCGAGGTATTCCATCCCATCCACGTTATCCTCAGTATAAAGCTAAGGGATCACAAGGGTCTCGCCCTCTTCTTTCATGGCCGGCATCCCTGTGGGACCCTGCTCGCTCTCCTGCCTCCGCCCCCGATCCGTGCATTCCTGAATCCAGTTCCTGTCGGCTGCGCAGTCCGATCCGGGATGTCCGGGTGCCCGCCCTGCTGCGGCAGCAGCCGAGCCTCTGGGGGCTGCAGCCTGCAATCCCCCACCCTCATCAGGACACTCAGTATCGGTTTTGTATACTTTTCCTCTTATTTCCATTATTAGTAGCATTAGTATTAATATCATTATACTATTTTCCATCACTATTGTATTATTAAAGTAGTTTTAATTTCCAACCCATGAATCTCTCTCCCTTTTCTCCGTGCTTTCCCCTCCTGGGGCAAGGGAGGGTTTAACAGAGAGCATCTGCCGCCCGTTTTGAGAGCCGGCCCAGCCTTAAACGGTGACATAATGCTAAAATAAGAAAAGAAGTCCAGTCTTTTAAGATCATAGTTAGCTTCATCAGAGGTAGTTAACAAAAACTTTAGACGTCCTATTCTCCCACTATGCACCAACTTTTTTTTAACATATTCTGGAGGAACAGATACTTACCTAGGAGTCCCATTCTGTATAGCTGTTAGAGAACACACATAATTCATCTCACTTTTTTTCATTATTAATTGTTAGATTTCTAACTCAAGGATATCTGTATCTTACCCCAGTACCAATCTGATTAATGGATGCAAACCTTTCACCTTTCAATTACACAGTAAATTTTGACTGCTTCATGAAACTGATTAAGCCTGTCATATCCTTGCCTATAGATAACATAAAACGTGTGTTCGGTACAGAACCAATTATCTTTGACCGATGAAAGAGGTATTCTTCCTTCCTTTTTTTTTTTTAATTCTTTTTTTGTGTTCACCAAGTCCTCTTAGCTGAGGTCTTTTCACCGCAAGAACAGTGAAAAGTCAATTGTGAAACAGCACTATCAATCTCACATTTTCAAGATGTTAGTCTTGGATTAATTCTCTACAGGATATGTAGGACAAGTACTGAAAGTCCTCAAAAATACAAAGTCTCTAAAGTTGAAATACTCCATAAAATGTGCTAGAAGAGGTTAAATGAAAACAAACGTGGTTTGAACACAGGTGGTTGACCGGACGATCCCCACCAGCCCCAACCAACCTACACTCAGCGATCCGGTGATGGTGACAGCAAATACACAGCGCCCACCTGGGATACGGTGAGCAACCAAAGCGGCGCTGGGGAATACTGACAGTACAGAGGGGAAGCGTAGTCGCTGCCCAGCGATCTTT
>NW_009638172.1:0-20777 GCF_000690535.1 Cariama cristata | reverse complement strand
TGTATTTAAATGCTTGTCTAAAAGACCAATTTAGCAGTAGGATTGCCTGGGAAAACAATTTTTGTTCTCCATTCCATTAAGCTGGTTTCCAAAAAAGCTGGAATCATCAGCTTTGAATAAGCAATGCACAGTCTGCAGTGTTTATGGGCAAGTGGCTACCTTTACTTTAAATGTACTTTTAAAACACAAACATCTATGAGTCATTTGGCAAGAAGAATATATTTTCTTTCACTATTGGATATCAAATGTCAAAAAGACCCCATGGAGCCAAAACAATGAAAACAAATTTAAAAAAACCAAAAAAATCTTCTAATGCCATCAAAAGCATAAAGATCTAAAGATAAACTCAGATCATTTTATCACACACAAGAGTTAAAGCAGAAACATTTCCAGTTAGCCCTTCTTCCAAAAGGCCACTCATGGAAAAACAAATTCTCCTTTTTATTTCTTTTCTTTTTCTCTTTGTAAAATATGTCTCTGGGGAAGTGGAAACTTTCAAACGCACAGATGTTTGTGATTGCACACCAGCAGCCTGCTGGGAACCATTAATGGTGTAGAGAGTAAAGTTATTCAATCATCTATAAGTCACTTTTCAAAACTGTTGCCTTCAGTCAAGGGGGTGATTAATGGCATCCAGCAATGACACAGATTACCCCCTGCCCATGCAAGCTCTTTGATTTTAATGCAGTTAAGCTACTGAAGTAAACAAACCAATTTGGGTGTTCAACTAGCTCTTTGTCTCATTAAAAATTATTTGACTAGACTAGTGGTAAAAGAATATTGCGTCTGTCCCCAAATTTAATTTGGCATTCTGTAATCATAGCAGCAATTACATTTGCAAAAAGTCAAGAAATTAACAGTGGCAGAAAATGGTCAACCTTTCATTAGGGATTTTCATGTGTAACAAAATTAATATTTTCTAATCACCATGGTACAGCAAGAATGCTTCTGTATGTTTCAAAGAGGCCAGCAGCAACTATAGTCGCCAGGCAAAAGTCTCAGCAAGCATTTGCAAATTTGCTGTTCAAAACCAAATAGCACTCTACCCCTCCCAACTAGGATTTCTGCAAACTGCAAGTCCTGCATCCCTTGAGAACGCCTTCTGCAGTCTGGTGTCAGGCTGCACTTGGCACTTCATGTCACGGCAAATTTTCCTTCCCTCTCTTTTCCTTCCCTCTCTTGTACAACCAAAGTGATGAGTGCGAATGCAGCAAGTTGAACGATCAAGGCTGAAGCATTTTGTTTCTTTATTTAAACATCAGATGCCCCATAATGATTTGAGTTTAGTGTTCCTGCAGTGGAAAATTTGAACTCACAATACCTGTGAGTGAATATACAGCTACCTTTGTGCTCTGCGCACATTCCGTGACAGAGACAACTACCACAGAAGTCACGGAGAGAAGCTGAGTGGTTCATACCCGGAGAAGCGCTTTGGCAAAGCTGACGGCAAACAGCTGCCTGAGGAGTACTGGAGGGAGCATCACTCTGGGCATGACCTGATGATCACTTTAATTCCTTTTCAAGTGATGCAACAGGACTGCACCTCAGAGCCATTTACCGAGCGAATACCACCGGCTCCATGTGAAGTCCCACACGGGCTCCTGGTCCCTGCGAGCTGCGCAGCCCAGAGCCTGGCTGCAGCGCTGGATGCAAGATTGCTCCCAGCGCCCCTGCAGTGCCACACCGCAACCGCAGGTGACATTTGCGGCACGTCTGCATCACCTTCCCGCTGTATCCCATGTTTTAACATTGTCTACTGATATTGTTATCACAGAGTAGAAAAAGAATGAAAAAAAATAAAATTGGAAGTTGTCATGTAAAGCAGAGCTGACAGCATGCCATCCTTGGTTTTAGAAAATGTCACTGGCCATGTATTTCACAACACATCAAAGATTGCTTTCAAACCTTCAGACAGTTATCCGAGTCTCATTTTTCATCACATTCCTCCCACCAAATTAATACCAGCCTTCCGCATCTTACAACTGAGAACAACATATCTGTTTCCCACACATCCTGATCAGCCTCTTTGCTCTGAACTCACTCCAAACCCATCTCCTAACACCCTGCTACTTCCTGACCACTCATCTCGACCTTCCTTTTATCCTTCTCACACAATTTTTTAGCATCTATTCTACACACACCCACAGCACTGTAACCTGACAGAAACTTTGTAAAATCTGCTTAAAGTCAACAAAATACAATAGATGGCAGGGAGGATTATTTTCCCTTGGCAGCACGACACTTTCAGCATCCAGGAAGTATACTAATAAATACAGTTTCCAAATCAACACAAATAACACAATTCACATATATAGATCTGATGAGTAATTTAATCGCCCAGTGTCTAGTGGCACCGGACTTCTAAGTAGAAGATGTTATTGTCTGGTAAATTTACCGAGGAAGGACGATCTATGAGACTAAAAGCACACAAAGGTGACAAAAAGAAACAAAGCCTAGCAAATAGGAAGAGCATTTTATTTTAAATTTATATTATTTTTATATTTTTTAATTTATAATATTTTATTTTACATATATTAACTTAAAGGGGAGGGAAAAAAAGGAAGGCTCCAGCCAGGTCATCCTCAGAATAGATTTAATCCATATCAGAAAGGCCAAAGGTTTGCTCCAACTGGTACTTTTGTACAGCACTGCAAAGCAGACTTTTGTCACCACTCCCAACTTTCACATCAAGTACTCTGAAATATGGGAGAACTTACCATCCCCAGACTGTAAAAGTCAATATAAAATAACTGCAACCATCCAAGTCTCTTTTAAATTTACTTCTAACTCTCTAATCTATCAATTTACCAACTCCCTCACTGTATTTAATATGCAAAGAAACTTGCAAGTTTCTAAGGAAAAATAATCATACATTTCCAGCAAGACGTATCTGTATGATGCTTTGGTTCCAAATACAAAGTGAAATATAAGAAAATTATATTGACTTGCTAATTATATTTTATATTACAAAAAGAGTTTACATTTTTATGGTATGCTTCCTTTATAGCTTTTAGGTTTTGTGTCCTACTTTCTGGTCTATTAAAAGAATTCTTTGCTTTTTCATTTTAATTATCTTCTCATTACCCTTTCTTCATTTTTTAGTTGACAGGTTATTATTATTCCTTATGGAGAATGCTCTTCGATAAATAGGACCACTACTTTAAAGCTGCATTTAATTCCTCTTTATCACTTGCTCACCTTGAAGCAGTTTGCCATTGAGCACCTACTCTTTTGAAGGAGTTTCATACATAAATCAAATCTCAAGAATCAAACCCAGAGCATTAATTGTTACCATAAAACCTGAACTTCGCTATGCAATGAAGCTACAGATACTGGAATCTAAAAATCTGAAGTCAGCAGTAATGGATTTCTATGTCACTTCCATTACAACTTTCTTATTTGACCTCTGCAAAATGTCTCTTGGTTTAATGCAAAGGACAAAGTAGAAGAGGCACACAGCCTTCTTAGTGGAGATTTCTTTGTTAAAGCTGTTCTTACTGCTAGCAGATGCAGCTTCTTATAGCTTCATCTTGAATGATATTTTCTCAGATAAAAATCTTCTCCAGTCGGTTACCCATCCACAAAAGTCAAGAAATTTCATTGTTTTCAATTATGTTTTGTGGAAAGTGGGTAAGGGTGATCTGACAGCGTCAAGATAAGGGAAGAGTGTTTAGAAGTCAATAAATGTTGTTAATGATTTCTATGTCTGATAGCTAAAATTCCAATTTTAGCTTCCTAACAGAGTCAGGAGACCGCAAAAAAACTCAGTAAGGCATCAGATAAAGAAAAAAAGCACCCTACTGCTCAGCGAATAACCACCCTGAAATTATAAAAGCAGAAAGACATGCCATTTTCTGAAGACAGTCCAGGTGTTAATCACACCAGGAAATAGCTTAAAGCATAGCTTGCTCTTCTCTCCCCCACCTTTTTTCTTTTTTAAATAAAAGCTTGCTTTTTCTCCCAGCAGTGTTTACATATAGCTAAGGCAGTGAGTTCTTACAACATCTTGCATTTTCAAATGTCATTCAAGCTGTTTGTCAATCTGTCCTAAAATGTCACATCGTAAAGAACTAGTCATGTTTTTTGCTTCTCATGTGAGGCTGCAGTTGTCACCTAAACAAGTGAGATGGAGGATTTTTTCCCTGTATCTAAAGCAACTTCGTCTAAAACTAGTGTTAAAGCTAACAACAACACAGGAATAATTTCTTTCTGTGAAGTTTAAATCCTTTTTAAAAAGGGAGATGAACCATCCCAGTCACAGATGTGGCTTGTTCACAGAAATGAACCAAGAACACTCTGCTCCTGCTGGGTGTTTTTACCGAGAAGCGCAGGAGCTGAGGGGTAGGGGGAAGGAAAGAGTCCAGAAATGAGCTCTGCCTTCAAGAGTTTTCACCAGCCTTCTGGCTAGGCTAGCACAATTGTTGTATTTGAAATAGGCATTAAATTGGTCATTTTCAAGGAGGGGGCAGGCATGTTGATGTTTTGAGGGGTTTTGTCTTTGTTTTCTAAGAGTTGTTTAAAAAAAAAAAAAAACAGAGGTTTTTAAAAAAGAAAGACTGGAAAAAACAAAGCTCTTCTGAATTTTCCTATTTTAAATGTGTTTTTCAACTATTTGTTTTGCTATCCAGACAAACCGTAGAACACCATCAAGATTTTTTTCTTTATCAGAGTATTAGTAGCTACTAAGTGCTTACTTTAAAAAAAAAAAAAAAATTTAAGTTCACTGAATTGACATATTTACCTATATAGCACCTTCCATTGAAGGAGTCTGAACTCCTTTACAAAAGGTTTTGCAAACAGCATGTACAAATTAATTTCTCCCTCTAGACAGAAGAAAGACATTATAGGCCTGTATTTTTTTAATCTATTATACGTTATTTATTTATATGCCTTTATTATAGGTATCATGCTAAGATAATAACTATAACTTCACTAGATTCCATGACACAGTATTCAGCTTTCCCAAAAATTCATCCTGTACTAAATACTGTCTTAGAATGTTCTTTTTGGTGCTTGCATTTACTGCTTCCCTGCAGGTGAAGAATGAGAAACACACAACATACATTTCACTTGGAAAGTAAACCAGATCTGCAGAACTCATTTCTACTTCAAGCTCATGCACTAAGTTTCATTGTGGCTGATGCTCTTGTAATGCCGTTCCCTTCCATGGCAGTACAGCTGTAACCTCTGCTCCTCCAAGATGCAAATAAGAAACCAAGATCCTTGCGGCACCATATCATACTACAGGTGTGTTAAGGTCAGGTTTCTTTTGGTGGGCAAAAGCCTACTTTTCTTCCTGAAACCACTTATTTATTTAGTGTTCCCACAATAGCAAAGATTTATAACTAAAGTAAAAATCCAAACTTGCTTAGGCCACTGGCTTTAGGTTTACCGAGCTGTAGTACTTCCATTTCCATAAAGATGTGAAGCTTTTGAAACTTAGCATTTCATAGATGAAGAGGAACCAGGGAAGTTGTTCCTGCTAGCTCATTCCCTTAGCACATGGTGGGGAGGGTGGGCTACTGTACAGGTGCTGGCCAGCATTCCACTTCCAAATCCCTTCCCTAAGGGCTGCTTTGCGAAGGTAGAAAAGGAGAAAAAAACATCATCCCGAAGACTCACCTTCTGAAAAACTGTCTCATAATGCCAGAAGAGAGAAAAAAAATCACTTAAAAATACCTTTATTAAACTTTTCATATGTGGTTTTATTTCCCACCTCAGCTTTCAAAGAACAAGTGCTGCTCAGATCCCATCACTATTTTGAAGCCTGCCACTAACCTGTTATGGCAAATAAACAGAAAAAGCCTCTGCCATGGATCTTTGGACAAATGGCACTTCTGCCTTACCCACTGTACCTGTTGTATCACCACTTCTGTACATGTGAATAGCTTTCCCTTTGCTGTAGCAGTGAATGTTACATCTAAAAATTCAACCTCTTCATCCCAGCATTATCTAAATTCTTAGCAGTGATACTAAATGAAAACATTAGACATCATTTAAATTAAGGATAAAGAATTTTTTTTTATCCCCAAGAAGTTGTTAAAGTGCTCACAACTATTCAGTACGAAAAAGAATTATTAAGATCTATGCTTTAAAAAAATGTGTGAGCAAAGCAATAAAGATCTGCAGACAAATCTGAAAACATGGAACAGAAGTCCCTCACCTTACTTAAAAATCATGTTTTTAAAAGCCAGAAACCAGTGGGTTTAGTGATAATATTAAAAAAAATGTATTAATATACTCTGCATTTCAAAAAAATATGGTCATATACAGTTAAAATATAACATATAAAGGAAACATTCATTTTTTTCCTAGAGGTTTGTCCTCTAGGAGAATATTTACATGTACACACAGTTCTGTTGTCTCTCTCACATCCCCCTCCACAGACATAGAGACTTACAGAGAGAAAGAGAACATGAGAGAGAAACACATGCTCTTGTTACCACTCTCTGAAAACAAACACAAGAACTAAGACCTATACTCAATAAAGAAGTCATAAGAAAATCCTATCTTATTTCTACAGGTCATTCCAACGGTTTTAAGAAACCTCCTTCCCACAGTCTTTAAAAAGCCTATATCCTTCTATTTTTCCAGAAAGGGGAAGAAGAAGGATGGATAATGGAAAGAAAAAGTCAGTACACTTTCCCCATACAACTACTCAGAATCTACTGTAATTTGTGTAAATATTCAAGCAATTAATCAAACCATAATACCCAAGTTCTGTTTTTCCTCAAGCTTTACATTGCCCTAATACAGGGGATAGCACTTTTCCTCGAGCTTGTTTGGCCAAACTCTACTGGAATGCTGCAAGTAAAATAGTATAATGTGCAATAAATCACTCTCAATCCCACCAACTGACTGTGTGTTTATATATATTATCAGAAATAAGTCAGGATCTACTTGTACTCCCAGCTGAAGTCAGCTGGAATTATGCCACCAACTTCCATTCACGCAGGACCATGTTAAACATCCCTGGCCAAGAATTTGTTTTAATACCTATGAAACATATTGCACATTTTGATGCCAAACAAAGAACAACAGTAATAACACTAAGTCAGCCTTGCATAAAACCATAAAATTTTTAAAATAAATATGTTAAGACCTGTTTGAATAACAGAGAGTGCTGAATAGTATCTAGTGCTTGTGACCACCTGCAGTATCATATCCACGATACAATGCTAATTTTAGATTTCTGGATCAATGCCCACTATAGGATATGCTATTTTTACTAAGTTCTGACATGTCTGTCCAATGGCACATCTCCACTTCTAAAGTGGTACTGTAAGGCTATTAAAGCTTCCAGTTACCATTTGGCTCAAAACTGCAAACTACTACAAAGTTCTTTCACAAAACTCTTCTTCATATTTTGATTGACTTTACACAACAGAACTTATGAATAAAACCAAAATAAATACCTGGAAACAGTATAATTAGAAGAGGTCAGCTGTGGTGTGTATTAGTCTTCCTTCCTCCCCCAAAGTCTTTCTCATCAAAACCTAAAATAACAGTATTTTATGTATATTATTGCAGCTTGAGTTCAATGCACAGAAAAATCATAGAGAAATAGCCTTCACCTTTTAGGTAGACTCTTCCAGCCATCTAACTATATTGACCACACCTGCCTCTGTCTTACTGAGTGGCAAAATAGAATCAAAAATGTAACAAACAAACATGGTGATAAATGTATTCCTATATTCCACACAATAACATGGATGTTGAGGACCACCATTCATCAAGTTTCAATTTAGACCTGTACATCAGCAAGTACAATGGACAATCGAGTTTTACATAAGAGTTTATACCACAGAGCTGCTGCCTAGTTTTCCCAAGGAGATATTTTTAACCAAGGTACAGGGTTCAGCAAGTTTGGAATGAGCTTTAGTAATCAGAATTTAAGATTTCTACCTTTCTACTCACATGCACTTCTTCCCTTACCTGCTGTATTTCAACAGACAGACTGAGACTGTTCCAAGAGCCGTCTTCTGTTATGATAGGTTTTAATACGTTTTTAATCATAGAGATTTAAATGTGAGCATGGTATTTGGCAACAATAAGACACATCTTCTGCCAAAACCTCCAATGAAGACAATCCCAATAGTTAGGGGGAAATGTCAGCCAGAAGCAGTTACTTGAAGCATAAACCCCTCCTGAGAAGGAAAAAGTCTTTATTTATTAAATTAAATGCAAATTTTTCATTCTAATATTTCTGATCTGTTTTTGTGGATTTTCTCAGGTATGCTTAATTAAACCCAGTCATCAACACCAACTTTGTTCAAAAGAGCAATTAATGAATATGGCACAGAAGCAGTTTAGCCCTGGAGGAGTCTCTGACATTTGTTCATAGTGAAGACTGTTCATTAATTGCTCCCTTTGTTCTTAGCCTCTTAACGATACTTTTGACACAACGCTACAAGTCATTGTGACTTATTCCTCACAGCTAGCAACATCTGCACTATGTTAAGTTAATAAAACTACCTTTGAAAGATTTTCAAGAAGATATTTAAAGACACAGGGGAAAAAAGATTGGGATGTGTTGACAGTGGAATAAAGAAGCTATATTGAAATTCTTACTATTATCTCCAGGTACACTTTGTATTACGGACAATTTAAGCAAACTTTTTGTGTTCCATATTCACCATAATTAATGGAACTCAGGCACATGTCCACCATGCTATTCCAACCTATCTGAACTGTGCTCCCACACCAAACTGAACTGTGATGCTTCATAGGTCTTCTGCTGATCGTAAGTTCTCAAACAACTGAGAGGATTGGCTTGCTGTTTGCTTCAGTAAAAACTATTGCTTTTTTTTCTTAAAAAAGAATAAAAGGTGGAGAGTACAGAGTCTGGCTCTGGGTTATGAAAGAACCACACTGAGCTGAAGATCTCTCTCCAAGAGTCAATTTCACACTTACTTCTGGAACTCAGAAGAGATAAGCAAAGCCATCCCATAAATTAAAGCACGTACTCAGTGTGCACTTTATAAGTCTGAAAAATTAACTTGTTTATCTCCATAACATATCAAAAGTATCATATCATTCGTAGCAAAGTTCTACTGCAAAGCACATCATAATTCACAGAAGAAACACAAAGCAAATAATGAACAAGCTGCATGGAAAGTTCATACCTGGAGACCAGCTGAAAGCTCTGTAGATCCACAGACCTTCAACACGCAAATGAAAAGAGTGTCCACCCTCAGAGCTGGTGACATTACTCCAATTATCCTGACCCAGTTTTCCAACTCAGTTTCAGTTTCTGTAATTCATATTATATAGCAACTCCTTCTGCCTGCCAATTATTTACATTAACACAGTCATCAAGTTTCATGCAGTTATATGTGTGAGAAACTATATGTTAAGCATTTCATTAGCTACTTGTATACCTCTAAGTACTTAAGAAAAGTAGTGCAGCAGCAGTGGATATGGTTAGCTGGAACCTTGTTTCTTGATCTAGTCCAAAAACAGTCAGATCCTGTGAAGAGCCAAGGCAAGCCAAAGAGGGTAACGCTGTGAGCCCGAGCCAGGTGCTGGGTGCGTAGTGGTAGAGAGAAGGCAGAAGGGTTTTCACAATTTCGCAATTGGCCAAATCAAGTCTACTAGCTTCCACCACATTGTTCTCCCACGACACACAGGCTCTAGTTTCCTCTGAAGCTTTCCATTCCCACTCATCCAAAACACCCTCTCCCACCTCTTACTTCTACCAGCTGTTTCTCCCCTCTTGCTCACTACCTACCTCATTATCTTTACTCCTTTAATGAAGCAATAAAAAAAAAAATAAAATAAAACCACCTACTCATACAACAGCAGCTGCCCTTCTCTGTACTGAGCTTCAGGACACAAAGCAGCAGGAAAAAACCCAGGCAGCCCATGGGTGCCAGCAGGCTCCTGCCAGCCCAAGCTCCCCTGCTTGCCCAGAGTCCAGCAACTGCAATAGACTCAGCTTGGGCTACGGGAATGCACAAAAGGGGACCTGCATGTCTTAGATGTGACAGAGGTGACATGACGCTCGGCACACCTTCCGATAGCTAACTGAAGGCTGAGTTTGCACACAGCTTGCTCACTGAAGCAATTTTACCTGCTGGGACACCATCTTGGCTGACTTACTAGAGAGTGAAAGCAGAAAAGTGTAATTCCACCTAGATACAAAACTCACAACAGGCTCGTATCCTTGATGGCTTAGTCACACAGGGATCAACAAACTACACCAGCACTGCCATTCACACCTTTTTATTTATATGCACAAAAGAATCACTTGAGTATCTAGAGAATCATTTGTTCCTTAATACATTTACACATCTATAACCTATTAGCAGAATGCAGCAGTACCCTGGGCTGCGTTATACCTCAGGCATTGTCCTGCACATGACAGATCTAGCAGAATGAAGTCAAATTACTAAACAATAAAGCAAGGGATATTCTGAATTTTTTTTGCCTTAAAATGTACACAGAGCAAAAAGGAACTCAACAGAGCATAAGAGCTCATTTTATCAGCATTGCTAAACTAAAAGGCAGATAACAAACTCTGTAGAACATTTATTTCCAAGTTTGTTTGGACCATGAAGCTTTCAACCCTCAATGTTCCACCCCCCTTCATTAGCATTAAGCAACCTAACCTGTAATTAAGAATCCTACAAAAGCAACGTACTACTGTACATTATCTCAAATAACATATTAGGACCTATTGATTCCACTCTTGGAACTACAGCTGCAATTTGAGGGAATGGAAGGGGAAATAATCTGAAGGATTTAGAAATTAAAACATAACAACTGTACTTAAATCTTACACAGTACTCGGACTTAATCAGAGCCTGCAGCAGGAGTGTATGGCAACCTATACCATCAAATCAGAGGCAAATGATGGAGAAACAGTTGCACTTACCATGTGTGCATCAGGTTTCAGAAAAGTATATTAAAACCTCAAACTTCTGTGTACATTTTTATTACTGTAGTCCAATTAGCTTGTCCATGTTTCTAGTCCATCTAACTTAACATAACTTCATAATTTACCAAAATTCTATAGATTCAATTGTATCTTCTGAATCCAGTCAAATCACGTCATAACCGCTGCATTTAAAAGATCCCACTATAGCCATTGTGAAGGATTAATTTAAATTACATTTCTTTTATTCATCTTTTTTCTACTCTCAAGCAAAGGTTGCTCCATTCTTCCCTGCAGTCCAGCTTGCCAGAAAAAAAGTTAAGAAGTTTATGAATTTTAGATATTACACAAAATCAATATTTGATGTGAACATTTCTTTGCTCTTCAAAGAGATGAGCTCTTCAGAGCTCAAAATAAAACTATCAACTATCAGAAGAGTGTCCTGATCTCTATTTCAATTTACTTTGTCTTTTGGCAGGGTCTTGTGCACTAACCACTGGACTGAAGATGAGAAGTTCTTCCCAGCAGAAAGGCCTCTCTGTCCTTCCACTATTATTTTGTTTGTCTGGGATGCTACAGCAGCGTTTTGACTAAACAAAGGGAGCACATGATCTAGCCAGTATCACTGTACGACAAGCTGGAATAGACTGTAAAAATGTATCTGCAAATGCATATATGTGTACGTATCGAGAGAAAAAAGCATACACACACCTACCCAACCATGCCTACATATATATATAGGAACTGGAAGGTAAGGTTAGTTTTGACCATGCGTACAGTAAACCAGGAAACATTTATAAATGCTGTTTGCAAACAGTTCTTTAATAAATCACAAGTGTCACAGATACATTTTAAAATTAATATAAAGCTTTTAAGTTATACATAGGTTTTACTGTCCGGAGGGAGCATTACTATGATCCAGTCACCTAACTAGAATAATTTTGGTCACTGACCCCACCCAACAATTCCTGCACCAAAGTTATTGCTCAAATGAGTTTTGCCTGTCATAGCTTACATTTAATTCTAATACATTTGTCACACATCACTAAAGTACCTATCAATGCTCTAGTTCTACTATACAGATGCATTATACTTGATATTTCTTTGATGTTTCAGAAACTTGAGCAAACCAAACACATCATTTGTGGGATATGGGCAGCTCCTAGTCAACAGAAACACTACAGGAAGGCAGTTAGTTAGCATCTCCAGCTTCCCTCATGCCACACTGCATCAGACACCAGAAATCTCACTGTTTCGATGGTTCTGCTCAGAGTGACTCACATCCTTCACTTCACATGCTGAGCTATAGCGTAATACATCAGGAATGATCATACCAGACAAACAAGTATGGACTTCTCTTTGTGAACAGAGATTCTGTCCATAGACGCCTTGGGGCAAGGACATTATATTTCCATTTATCTTTGAATGGCCAGGTCTACCACCAGAAAAACCGATAATGGAAAATTGATGCAAGAGCTTTCTCTGGTGATGAGCTCCTGGGACCAAGGGATAAGGAGTACAGTTATCAGCCTAAATGGTGTTAAAATCATGAGAATATTTTGGGAACTACTGCTGCAAAAAGAAGCTAAATGAAACAACGCTTCAGAAGAAGATACTAGTGGTTTATATATCAGTTGCCATTGCTAAGGCTGAAGAGATTATCAGTTAGGTCTGCTCATTACTTCCTCCCTGGTTAGCTGCCTACAAGACCAATTCCCAACTCTTTTCAGTCACAGTATGACATGTAAACCGGAACAATATAATAGTAAGTCTTGTTCAGTCAAATCCTTATGACTCAGTCACAAAACTAAGGCTCCTACAAGCACTCCAGTTCACATAAGCCTAATGCTTGTAGGACTAGTTATACAATGATGGAAGTCAACCCAGATGCCATCATGAAGTCAAAGGGGTTTTTTTTTCCTCTTCTTAAGGTTTTGGGATGCAGGCTGGCATTAGAAGTACCTAAAAGACAACATGAATGATATTCAGGAACAGACACAGTTTTTCCGAAGATTGATCATCCCAGTTATCAACTATCTATAGATATTAATACAAACACTCAAAGAAACACTGTTCTTCATATGAAGATTCATTTGTGGAAAATAACTTTTTATATGGAAGCAAGAACATTCAACATTTAGGCATAATTTCTTATAAGGCTTAGAAAGTTTCAGTTGCCAAATAAGCAAGAAGGAAACAAGGGACTCAAATGTGCCATAAAGCAACACTGCCCACAACGCAGAAAGTGGCAAGGGGAGACAAGCACCTGGCTTGGCAAGAAGTGAACCAAATCTGCTGTTAAAAAACAGGAATCTCTAGATCCTCAGGTTTCATCTGTAATTGAGTTCTCTAGACCTGATCTATGGCTACAGATAAATCTTTGAAGGTGCCAGCATGTGCAGAGAGCTGGGAACAAGTGTGGTGCCAACTGCTCCTCTCGTTTCAAATGCCATTTTCAAAATTTTCAGTGTTGGCAATGTTAGCAATTTGAGGCTTATAAAAAAGGTTGAAGTTGATCAGAGTAGCAGGTTAAAAAACCAACTCTCTTTTAAAGGACTTTTTTATGGGGAATGCTAAATCTACAACATTAACAAATACATGCAATTATGAACCAGGCCTGATTTCTACAAATAATTCACAGTAGATCAAAAAGGTAAGTTAAGCACATGAATTGTTCCTCACAAACAACAGAGCTCCTTATATCTGTAGTTATGCAATTCTTATATTTCCTTTTGTTAACGTATTAGTGCTATGCCTCTGCAACAAGCTAGGTTGGGGTTTTTTTGAACCTTCTGGAAAAAAAAAAACAATTACAACACAGCATCTCTACAACCAAAGCTGAAGGACAAGCTTTGTCAACAGTCATCCTATAAAAAGACTAACGTGTGTTTTCCCAAGAGGCAGATAGCCCGTTGCAGACAATACGTTCATATGGGTACTCAAAGGAAAATAACACATTTGCTCAAGTTATTTTAAGAGCACTTTATGACTACAGGTTTGAAAGACAAATATAAAGGCTCAAGTTAAATATCAGAGTGAAGCATTTACCTCTAGTTCAAGACTAGAACTTCAAGATCACCCTGTTAGTGATCTCATTGGCCTTCAGATTAAATAGATTTGCAAAACAATTTTCCCTGCCAGTTATAGGTAAGTGAGCAAAAAAATGAAATTTTTAAATAAAAGCTAGTTGCAAACTCACTTACAGAAAGGATAATGAAGGAAGAAAACAAGTCCCTCCACCCAGGTCATTAATTTAATTTAAAACAACAGACAACAATGGCAAAAAGAGCAGTGATTCAGATGTAGAGCCCCAACCTCTTTTTGCTGTTGTTGCTGGTTACGCTTCTTATTGTTACCAGCAGCTAAAGGATGATGCCCAAGCTGCACTGGTTTGTTTTCAATATTAAAGACTTATCTAATGGTTCAGCTAAGGAGGCTAAGACTATGCACTCAGGAAAGCAATAAAAGATAAACTGGAAAATCTTGCAATTCTTTTCGACAATTCAGGTGAGCCTGTAGACTTTGACCAAGCTTTACAACAGAATTACATCACTTGTACAAGTCTCCAGGGCCCGGGGTAACAGCATTTTAGTTTTAGGACTCATGCCCACACTCCTCAATAGCTTTTCTCCCCACAAACACCAACTTCTTCACCTCTCGTACATCTCTAGATGTGTATGCACGAACTCATGCTTTTAGCATATCAATGTGGAACAGTTATGTCGTTTTATACTATCAATTCCAACAGCATGTATCGGAATCCGTTATCATTTTTCAATAGAGTAAGGTCTGACAGACAAGCTCTGGAAGACCGAGCTCCAGTTTTTAACAGGTTATTACCCTGAATTTCCCCACTTCCTGACACACTCAAGGGCAATGCAATGAGGGGTTGCCTCTCAGATACCTCAATCCTCAGCAGATGAGTTTAAACTGCTCATGAAGACAGGCATACATCTGTGCCTCAGTCCATTTGCAACCTCCACAAGACAGCCTGTTGGCTTTTATAAAACTAACATAATAAAAAGCTGTACGAACACACTTTAAACCATTGAGGCAAAATCCATCAGAGCTCTTCTACCAGTCCTAAATTTCATTGTTATCTGAGGAACTAATCAGAATTTTTATCTGTACACACAATTCTCTCCCCTCCTTCCTCACCTGGTAATACTCATTGCACGCCTGCGGTTACGCTGAGACCAGTGCCTACAGGGCCTTGCTGGGATCAGTGGCCACCGGTGTTTCAAAGTCAAAAGATGTTTTTAAGAGGATCATTTCCCTAATACTGTTTACAGTGTGGCTCTACATGAAGTTACATTGGCACAACTAACAGGACCCAGTAGACAACTGACTGACATAAAGACCCAGAATGGTCAAGGAGGACAACAAACTACACCACCACTCTCTGACTGGCACAGCATCCTCCACCTACATCTGCCTGCCCTCAGGGAACACAGCATACAGTGGTTTTCAGGTCACAAAGAGAAGCTTTTATTAGAGAACAGGAATTAAGGGAGTTTTCTGGTTGGTTTGGGTTTTTTTTTTGAAATATTCTATCAAGTGAGAGTCAGCATATGGATTTGCGGTGTCAGAAACAGATGCAAGAGACAACAATACTACCAACATCATCTTTAGCTACTTCAGCATCACAGCTAGTTCATAAGGCTCATAAGAGTCATTAGACTCTTAGCCTATCTCAGACTGAAATGCCTTGAAGAATACTATCAGAAAATAGTCCTCTCTATTCCCTTCCAAAGCTGAGATCCCAACTTCTGGCTAAACTATGAGTCCCATGTTGCAGTACTGGGTAATATAACATCAGACACTAGCAGCAATTTTGCACACTTACTCTCTCCTAGACATTCTTATTATGTATTTCAGTAGCATTGCTTAGGTTCAAAAAGCAGCAAGGAAAAGCATGTACTGGAGCAAGAGAAGCTAGATAAAAATTAGAATACATACACACAGTTTTTGATTATAAAATCAAATAAAACAACCATATAACCCCACCGCAAGTTCAGAATAAGAAAGCAAACAAGACATAACAGAAGAGGCCATCAACAACCAAACTCAGATTAAGTAACATTCTAGCCCAATGACTGCAGACAATCCCTTTTCACAGCCTCCAACTCTGACTTAGTAAAGAAATCCTAAAACTTTGCCAGACTTCGAAAGACACAAGGCAGTACACACGGTCTATTCTCCCGTCACTGGCCAGGCGTTTTCCTCAAGTACTCAGCAATTTCACTTCTGTCAGACAAGGTCAACAGAAAGGGCTTCGTCCCATACGTCTGCTCCCACACCGAACCCATTTCAGTGCTCCTAGGGTACACTTCCTAACGAGAGGGTTTTGCCAATGCAAACATTAGTGGGCTTCCACTGAAACCAGGTCACTGAAACGATCCAGATTATGAAAAAAAAAAACACCCACAGAAAACAAAACAAGAAAAACATAGCAGGAATTTCTGAAGTGACTTTATGCTAGAGAAAACACAGTGCAGAACAACTGCCTAAACATTTTTAAAACCACAACCCAAATATTCATTCATATACCTTTATCTGTAGAGTTCACCAGCAGTAGAAATGAGCGATTCTGCAACAATCTTACTGTGGGTCAGAACAGGGCCTAAAATTATTAAAATACTCTCTGTCTAGGTACAGAGGCCTTATAGTTAACTTTACATTAAGGATTCTTGATTCTCAGTTAAACCTAAGTCTAACCAGAAAGCACATTTCAATAGTGTTCTGGGTTTCCACCTAGACTAGCAATGCGGAGAAGGAAGGCAGCAGCAGAGAAAGCAGTTCAATTTTGAAATTCAGAGAAGGAGGTGGGGAAAAGAAGGTGGGAAAATCTCACAATTTGCAGTATGGCCCATCTCTTCAGGTCATCCAATTCACGTTATAAGCCAGTCCTGCAGCCGCCGCATATGCTCTACTTCATTGATCATATGTATCTAGTAAAGGCTAAGAAAGCAGCCCAGTATTACAGAGATATAGGACAGCAACAGGCTGCGTTTCATCACTCTGAAAGTTATAATTTGTGTAAGCTTCTCCTAAGCCAAATAAATAGTGCTAAGTGCTTGCATGTTGCTGTTCATCTAGCAAGGAGTTGGAAAAAAAAAAAAAAAAATCAGCAAATTATAAGCCAAAGATTCAGAGCTACTCCATGAACAACCTCCAAGTGCAACAGTAATTTCCATTACTGGGGTTGATAGCCATGAAAAGGTCGACCAGTTCTGTGGGAAACGAAGATCCAACAATTCTAAGGTATACTGGAGCTTGGGAATATGTCCTGATTTTAAAAATTGGAAAAGGAGTGAAAGTCTATATTATCTTGCTATCACACATGAAATTCCATAACACAGATAAGCTAATAAGAGATAAGTTTGGAAATGATAGTGGAGCTGACATGTTACACAGCATTTAAACAACTTCTAAAACAAATCACTCAAAATACTTGAAAAGAAAAGATAACCTTTGAAAAGATAAGTTTTAACAGTCAAGTTAAACTCAAGAATTTCACCTGCCAAGGCCTCAGTGCAGATACCAATCCCAGCTTTCTGCTACTGTCACTGACAAACATCAGCTCCTCTGTGAAGTTGCCTGACTTTCGAACATACACTAGGACACGAGTACAGATTTCTTCCCAAAAGGTCCCCAAATAGAGATTCACTTTATTAACACTTTTATATAAAAATAATGAGTATGGAATAAAGAGTTGATTTATACAGCAGACAATTGGATCGCGTCAAAGTACCTCAGGGAAGACACAAATGTGAGAATAGATGCATGAATAAATCCACTAAGTGACAAAAGATTTACATGTTTTAGACTTTGGAATATATGTTCCAGAAAAAAAAAAAAAACAACAAGACACTAATTAGATTGCAGTTTTGGGGTCATTAACTGGGTTTACATTTGCCACCTTCCTGACAAACGTTAAGAAAATGCGCTATACTTTGATGCAACCTGGCAAATTTCTTAAACAAATAATCGGACACATTCACGAAGCAAACTAAAATAAAAGCCCCAGCCTTTTTTGGGAACAGTTTGCTGCTTTAAGAAGAACAGCAGAGGTAACAGCAAGCGGTACCTCCCCGCCGGCACCTCCCTGTCACAGGGCAACCCGCGGGGCTGCAGCCGGGGAAGGAGAGCCAGCCCACCGCCAACAGTGGGCAAACGTAGCTCAAAAGGGTCAGTTCGAAAAATATTTATAGTGTTTGGCAAAAACCAAACAAACAGACACCTCGTTCTTTTGAATCAGCTACAGCTTTACGAAACACTTGGAAAAGAGCAAATGTATAACCTGTAACTTGAAACTGTTTCTGAATAGGAATGTATACAGATCCCAAAGAGGATAAAGGGATGATAATGAAGAGAAAGAGACTGATTAGCAATAATCTGGAGAACTCAGCACTGACAAGAACTCCCATTAAACATCTCCATAAAACGACGTTACAGAAAACAAGAAGTTCCTCAGTGCTGCTTCCTATAATTACAGCAGCAGCAATACCAATTCATCTCAGGAGCTGTAGTAACTTTAGAACATATATCACCAAACATCAAGATCATATCAAAATTTTGTAATCCAGATGTTAAATCTAAAGCTAAATCAAAAATCACTGCTACTCAGAAGTCAGTCATCACAACATATTAACCAATTACTAGATATCACTTTACATTAAAGAACACAGTGTCAGATTACAGACACCCTCCCCCTCCCCCCAACTGATAGTACTGGTAGTACACACCTACTATCAACTGATAGTACTATCAACTACCCACTTACGTGTTCTACGGCATAGAAATAACCCCTGGCCAAGACTTGGAGTGATGCAGCCCCTGCAGACGGGAGTGCAGAAAGGGGTCTGCTCCTGCGCACCCCAGGAGCTCGGCTGCTCCCTTGGCCGAATTCCTGCACACAATCTGAAGTTCGCAGGAGGCTTATGTTGTATTTCTGCAGTTCACAGCTTTTAACGTACAGTTTACTCACCAGAAAGTAATGAACTTCATTCAGTGAAAGGCCTGTATTTGTATAAGACTACATCGTATTTGTATAAGACTACATCAACAGAAGTTAGAATCCACGTGGTTTGCCTCAGTAGCTGGGGGAAAAGCAAAAAAAAAAAAAAAAAAACCACACACCACAAAACTCTTTCTCTTCTGAGAACAGCAGCAATACATAGTTACCACCCTTTGCATCTCTGCCCAACAGGAAATGAATACAACAAACCTGATATAACCAAAGTTTATGGATCATTACAAAGTGCACAAGCACTCCTACTACCTGGAAATATTTTAAGAAAACAGCACTGGTTAAAGATTAAAAGAAATGAGACACTACAGATATTAATGCCTTCAGTTTTCTCAACCAAAACAAAGCTGTTACAACATCCTAAGGAATAAGCAGTACAACTTAAAAGCAAGTGTTTACATTACTTAGTTCAAAACAACCTCTTGAACAGAAAAGTAAACTGCCACCCTCCAGAGCTAAATCTTAGCTCTCAGCAGGACTCCTCACAGCTGTTCAGCATTAAAATGAGAAAATGAGATGAACTCATTAGTAAGTGTCATAAAGTTAGATTATCAGTACCTGCTGGAGAAGAAGGTGGGAACACAGCACAAAATACAGAAGTCTACCAAAATCTTTCACTAGACTAAGCAAAGTACCTAAGGCCATACCTCAGCCTTTCAAGGCAGCAATACACTTTTGACTGAGTACCCATTATATGTATATGACATCACCAAGTTCAACAATTCTTAGTAAATCAAACTTTGCCAAACTGAATCAGAGTCTTATTCATGTAACAACCAGAAGACGCTGAAACTGCCAGAACTAAGATTTGAGTGCAACTTCCATTACGAGATATTCTGCTTTTACAGTACTCTAGCTGGGCTAGCACCATACCAGCCTTTCACACAGACACAGACCAAAAAAAAAAAAAAAAAAAAATCAAAATCAAACTAAGAGTCATCAGCCAGCTTTCGGAAAATACGGTCTTCGAATGCACCACCTTAGGGCTGCTGGAGCATGCTATCACTATAACTTTAACAACAGTTTTTAGTTTTAGGATGTTTTTCTTAGCTGTAATCTTGCAAATTCTAACCACCTTCACAAGGGTGCATGTACATGCACGCACAGACCACTCCTGCCAGTAGTCCGGTTTGCTGAAGGCATGGATGCACTGACAGCTCCCCCCACCCCTGTTGCCCCCCAGGAATAATCCCAGGCAGATCATCATTATGTCAATCTACCTTTCATACTTAGCATCTGGAATGATACAACAAACCCTAAGAGCTGTCGTTTATCTGGTAAGCAACCCTCACAAAACGATGGGTTAACACAACAGATCAAGGTGTTTCCTCCTGCGTCGTTGCGGAATGGTAACTCAATTCAGAAAATGTCAAAATACGGTTACACCACAAACCGAAGCCAGTCCAGTTAAATAACAGCAACAATAAAAGCACATTGGGACTTCCAATCGTACTGCAAGAATATCCCACTAAAACCCCACGTTTCTCGGGTAACTGCCGGTGCCCTTCACGCCGCTTCTCTTCTGCTCTCACCAGAAGAAGAGGCAGAGCAAACTTCTCTTGCCGAAGTGTGACAAAAACCCTCCAAAACGTTTCGGAGCCACCGCCTGCCCTCCCGCAGCCAGGGCTCAGCGACAGCAACGCACCTCACGCTTCTGGGCGAGAAAACCCTCCCGCGGGTGCGACCCGGAGGGCAGGAGCGGCGGCGGGGGAACGGTTCGAGTTCCAGCCCCGTTGGTGATACGGCTGGCTGCCTGCCCGGATGGTTTTTCTTTCCCCGAGCAAACAGCACCGTCTACGGGGAGAACGACCGCCCGTTTTGAAAGGCTCGGTGGACTTTCGGGGGTGGGGCCGGCCAATGCCCGAAACG
>NW_009638171.1:348-936 GCF_000690535.1 Cariama cristata | reverse complement strand
ATAATAAAATGACATTTAATTTTTTTTAAATTAGCATAGAGAATAAGTCACTTCTGAAAGGTCTATCTCCTCTGCGTTATCCTCAAAAAGTGTCTTGCAAAACAACAAGAACACAAAGACGGTGATAATACAAGCACATTTTGAGCAGATAGCAAGATCCAAATCTGAAACTAATACAGGACTGAAACCTAAAAAATGGTGGGAAAAAGTAACAAATTTACTAAAATAGAGTTCAAATGCCAATAACTCCGCCCTAAATTCAACATCCAGTTAGTGGACGGGGGGCAGTTAGGGGCAGTTATGTCTTTCACACAGTAATCCTTGACAAGTGTGAACTCCCCAGTGGCTTTGTGACCAGGTTCTGCTTCTGTCTCTTCTGTCTGATACTGGGTCAGGGGGGAGAGGAAGGATTAGCAGGACAGAGAGACACAGGAGAGAAATCTGCAGAAAGTTATTGTGGAGAATGGACGTTAATAGAATTTTGCTATTTATGCAACTCTGCTAAAACTTCCGGTATGCAATTGTGTATCAGGTATGAAGAAAAACAAGCAGAAAAAGAAGCAGAAGCAGAAAAAGAAGCAAAAGCAG
>NW_009638171.1:0-273 GCF_000690535.1 Cariama cristata | reverse complement strand
AAAAGCAGAAAAAGAAGCAGCAAAAGAAGCAGCAAAAGAAGCAGCAAAAGAAGCAGCAAAAGAAGCAGCAACAGCAGAAGCAGAAGAAGAAGAAAGAATAAATAAAATTTTGACCATTCTTACTAAATATTAATAAGAATACAAGAATGGCACTAATAAAACTGACAAAAGCTAACAAAGCTTTGTCACTTAAACAAAAGGACAATTCTCTATCCAGCTTATTATAGAAATCATATAACTATAAGTAACTATATAAGCTAGTTATAGTTACAA
>NW_009638170.1:0-14374 GCF_000690535.1 Cariama cristata | reverse complement strand
CTTCCCTTCCCTTCCCTTTTTCCCTTCCCATTCTCTGTTCTCTTTTCTGTTCTAGTGCCACTTTATTAAGAGTTGCCATAGCAATCATCGTTGCCACAGTAATTGTAAACAAATGAATGATGTGACTGAAATTTGGAAATGGTAAAGCGCACACAAACAGCAGCTCTGTGGATAGTTCCTGTCACTAACGGAGGGGGAAGGAAGCATTTTTTTAAAAAAAATTATTATTCCCCATCCTTGAGTGACTCAAAAAAAATGAACAGAAATTCCAGGGGACATTGTGAGTAGTAGGATTCAGTTATAGGTGATGGGTCTCATTTTATTGCTGTATAGTCAAAACTGCAGTCATTGTACAAAAAAAACCCCAACACTTTCTGCTATTGCATTTTTCTGGAATTACCATTCAGGTCTCTTTGTAATATACCGCTGCACAGAGAAAAACAATAGTTGTTAGAACCTTCTTCCTGATTTTGCTCTTCATTTTTGCTGTGTGATAGGATAGCATAAGCTCATATGTTTCCACGAATTCTTCAATTTTTCCTTTTCCTAGGGATTCTGAAGTTCACATTCAGAAGTCGCAATTATTATCAATACAAAAACTAAATAAAAAGGTTTGCTGTTTTCTTGGCAATTTAGCTGCATTCCACACCCAGGGTTTTATTATATCAAAGATGTAATGTGGTATAATAGCCTCCAGTGTGAAACAATCAGTGTTCAGTTGAATCTGAAAAAAAAATCAATTACAAGGGATCACAACTGCACCTGAAAACATTCAGACACAATGCATCCTCCCTCAGTGTCCTGACTTGCTGGGGCTGGAAGACAGCTGTGTAGCTGCTCAGTTTGGACAGCTTCCGTGGAATGGAAGAGATGTGTGAACCAGGCACCTTAATTCCTGTTTGTGAATTCTTGTGCTCACTTTAACAGCAAAATGCAGACAAGTATGTCTGCATAGAATTGTTTTTTAAAAGGAACAAGAAATCATTATACTATGCCAGGAACAAGAACGACCACTCTCAGAATTAAATTCCATTGAAAAGAGGGAAGCTGACCCTATCTTTTCCAATAATCTGAATATTAATATTGAGAACGAGTGCTACATATGGAGATTGGTTCCATCCCAGTTTTTTTCTTCTGCTGAAATGAAAATATTACATACAAAATTATTAAAGAAATCAATCATAAGGCTGACATTGCAGGGAAATTTGCAGAATACTGCAATGAAATTGCAATTGAAAAAGTCAGGACATAAATGGGAGACATGCTTTGACTCACTAGTACTAATGTTTTTATAAAAAGAAATCTGGAAGTTTCAAGCACAGGCAAAATTTTCCACATCTTATTCTATCTGAGAGACTTTTGGAACCTTATTGTATTTAATTTTGAAACCAAGACCTCAGAAAAAGCACAGTTATTTAAAAGAGAAACTGCAAGGGGAAAATTGTTAAATTTAGTAGGGTGAAACAGATATAATTCTACAAAAATAATTTCAAAATAAGTAAACACAAAGTAGCAAAGGATAACACTTGTCTATTTTTTCCAACTTTATCAGTTGGTCTAATAAAGACCAATTTCCTGTTCCGATACACCTTGCTTGCCCATATTTGTATCCATTTATATCCATGGTTTCCAAGCCTCCTACAAGAACACAAGATTCTGTAAAACTTTTCCATCAGAGAGGTGCCCAAAACCCACATGTGGGACTGACTTGCACTTAATATAACACATAAAAACGTAATCTCTGACTACTTGTATAACTAATAGGCAGTAGGTGTAAATTATTGACTTTGTATTGCTGGAGGACATAAATTCTGCTAACTCTTGTCACTGATGTTCATTTACTAAAATATTAGTGCAGCAAAGTTTACTGTAGGACATCCCCACCCTTCTGTTGGTATGTATTGTACTTCAGAGCGCATAAGGAGGTTACATACCTGTCTCATTTTCCTCTTTAATTCTGTCTAGGTTTTATGGTTTTTCAGTCATGTTCAAAAGCTGCAGGCAACCCATGGGCTGAATTCCTGCAGTAATTTTATAAAATATGTGTGTCACAGAGCAGCTTCAGACAGTATGTCGCTGTGCTCTGTTTAGGTTTGTTTCTCCTTTACCAGCACAACCTACTAGTAAGCTAGGTGGCAGGGAAGTGCTATATTTCTATGAAGCCTAGCATGAAGCAAATACCACAAAATATGCAGCAGATAATATATAGAAGGTAGTTTTTGGTATCTGTCACAAAGTACTGTTTACTCGGACAGGTACAAAAATGTATTTTTTCTTTGTTCATCAGAAAATTTCTGGAAAAAAGACAGTAACGAGAAGATTCATATCAGTTTAATTTTTCCACAGTATGTCCCAGAATATTAATGAAGCTTGCTGAAAGCATTTCTGTAGAATAGAAATCCATCCAGAAATGAGTCAATATGAGTTTGTGTACCAGACAGTAACAAAAATCGTTCTAGTGAGGAAAAATTAGAAACATGTATAAAATCATTTTGAAATCTGTAATTTTATGAATAACCAAGCAATTAATAACAGAAACAACAAACAAATCAGTTAATATCTTATCATTCACAGATAATTCTGGGCAGGAAATGTTTGAATTGCACTGTGGTTTTTGCCGTCGGTTCCTCATCTAGCTATTCAGAAATATTGGCTTCTCAAATGGAAAAAAATCTTCCTGATCTTCAGAAAGAGCAAAGCATGAACTGTTATGTTAAATAAAAGTATTTAATGAAATAAATCTAAATTTAACTGTAATCTGAATCTGCAGTTAAATCTGAAGCTGGGATGAGGTGTATGTTATTTATAGTTTCTCATTTAATTTAGAGAGAACTGTTTATGTGCATTCAGACAAAAGTGTTTAGCAAATTTATAGAATGGTACAAAAAATGCTTAAGGCAAGGGTAGTGGTTTTGACATCTTTAAAGAGATCGAATGGTGGAAACCTAGTGATCGAATTACAATGTTTCGATTTATATTTTGGTTTCAGATGTGATCCTGAGGCAGTATACCTGCACAACAGCCAGCTCCTTGAAACTTGTAACAAAGTCACAGTTGAGTCTTCACAGAATTTATAGCTTCCAGTTCCACTAAAGTGTATGGATTGGTTTCTGTTTTATTCACTAACTTGATATACTACACTTTCATGTGCACTGTCCATGGATTAGTGTCAACCTGGTGGAAAGAATTAGGCAAGAGAATGAACTGCAAATTACTTATGACCCAAGTGATTACTGCATTTCTTTTGTCCAAATATGTAAAAGCAAGACACCAAAGCAAAAAACCAAAACCCTTAAGAAAAAATATTATGGAAGATGTTCCCAACTTGATGAATGATAATATTTTAAAATTAATTAATATTCATAAATTAACATTCGTATGAAGAGATTCTACAGTTTTCTTTCATATTCTGCTCTGGAGGTCAGTATTACTCATGTCACTGCTATGACACGCAGTAGTTTTTTCTGTAGGTCAGACATGAAAACACAGATTGCTTCTAGTGAAAGGTAGGTTAGAATAAATAAAAAACTTTTGATATCTGAAGAAAGGAAAAAGACATACAAAAGAGTTTTCCTGGAATGTTGTAAGTACAGTTAAACCCATGTCTATTGGAAGGTACATTATCAATGGAAATTTGGAAACTTTTATTAGGCCTTCATTTTCAATTCTTAAGAGCGAACACATGTACAGTGAAAAAGTATGTGTATTGCATGTATTATCCAGATTAATGTAAACATTTTCCTAAGGTTTCAGATTTTCAGGCATGTTTTTTCAGGTGTCTAATGTCTTTCACACACATCAGAATCCTGTCTCCTACCAGAGTTTGAAAGTATGCTGCTGTAAGCTCAGTTTGTCAAATACTCACTTATCGTATAGCTGCTTGGACAGGTTATGACATAAAAGGAAATATTAAAGTAAATGTATATTTACATTTACCTGCGTCTCTGTAGGGTGTCCAAATTAGCAAAACTTCTGTGTGCAAGCTAGTCTCCCAAAACGTAGATTTTTCTCAATATTACTAACATTAGTTATAATAATAAAAAATACCATGTTCTCATGTAGTGCTCCCCATCTGCAGATTTGAAAGTATTTCACAAAGTAACTCTGTCTTTTACTCATTTTACAGATGAAGAAACCATAGTGAAGGGAGGAGAAAAGACTTGGTGTTGCTTATTTCTTAGGATTTCTTTATGTTCTGTAGCATATGTGGCTTCATTTATTTTATGTCATAAAAACTGGTTTTGCTTTGTAAACAGAAGAATAAGTTTCAACTTAGCAAATAACCTATCACAAATAGTATTTACATGGAGAGAGTAATTATGGAAATGATGCATTTCCCTTTTAAAATTATGACTTCCATAAAGACCGAGTAACAGGTGTGTACGCTTACAGAACTGGTAAGCTAACTTTGGTGCTAAATTGAGTAAAACTTTAGATGTATGGGTAAGGTAGTGAATGGGCAGGACTGAAATTTCTAGAGAGTTTAGCTCCCTTGTTGCCTTGGAAACTGTATTTGAGTTACACTGCAAACATTTTGGGGATCTCTGGACTGATAATGAACAGAAATTAAATCCCATGACAGCAAATATTTTGAATATGTGGTGTAACTAAGATAAAAAATTTAAATTTTGGTTAACTAAAGATGGTTTGCTTGAGTTGCAGCCATTTAAAGAGAATAATCAAAGAACCACCCAGATACAGAAAGGACTGGATATCTGTGGCATTTTTAGCCCGTACAGCTGTTGTAACCCAGAACTTAATGGACTTTTTGGAATGAATCTTTCTGAGTTGTCCCCCCCTGAGTAAAGACACCCCTACAGAATTTCAGACTTCTAGTACTGAGGTACAGCCTTTTAAATAGCAGAACCGAGTATTTAATATCTTTTAAACTATAATGTTCTTGCATGTCTCTGAGGAGCTTAGTTTGTTCTGAAATAGAAGCTATAGCTATAATACAAGTAAGTATTATAGTTTAGGATCTAGCAGGACCCTAATAAACATAGATTTAATCTCTGCACTCTTACTTTTATTTATTTCTCAGTTTTTTTAGCAATTATATAAAGTTATTCCACACTCTGGTGTTCTATTTAGATGACTAGTATCTCAAACAACTCTTTATACTTAAACAGAGACAGATAGAGTCAGCGTTTATGTTTCTAGGCTTTCTTCTCTATTTCTCATTCTTCCATATGTGGATGAATGCATGATTCCCACTGAAATCTACCAGTGTTGGTTGAGTAAACTAGAGAGTAAATTTTCCATTGTAAAATTATCTTACTTAATGATAATCTTTTTATTTCCTTCTATGAGATGTGGACCAACCCCAACCATATAAATCACTTGGGGCATGCATGTAGGTCTCACTAACATAAACAGGAGCCAGATGCTTTCCTGTCGAAGTTATTTCAGACCACTTTCAAATGTGCTATTAAAATTACCATCCTTGTAGACTTGGCTTTATTGCTGGGCTTGAAAAAGGAGATGTGAAATATTTTCCTTTAGTAAATGACTGGTAAGAACTAGAACTTCAAAAGCGTGTTTATAGATTCAGAAAAATTTACTTTTCTGTTTGACTCCTTAAACAAAATAGCTTTTCTTGAAAAGGTCCTTCACTCAATCTGTTCAACAGTAAAATGCCAAAGTCATAATGGAAAGGAGTGACTCCTCTGCGAAAGCAGCTGGGCTGCATATGTCAAGTGTATTGTACCTTTTGCTGACCACCACAGAGCAAATTTAAAAGCTCTTTGAAAGCAATAAACAGGCAGTACAGGAGAATTCTGGGGATGGAGTCACACTCAGAAGAGTTATGTTCTGATTCTGAATACTTCACAGAACTCCTGTGTATTTTTTGAGATACCATGTAGCTCAAAATTTTCAAAAGTGCCCACCATTTTTATAGATCATTTGAGAGAGCTGCTTCATTGATTTTCAAAAAGACTGAGCATCTACAGTTACCACTCAAACAAAACAATGAGATAGAGGCTTAACATCAGGTTCTCACCATAAATACTTCAAGCAGGGTTATGAAAAATGAACTATTCACAGCTATTTGGGAAAGTTTGGAAAATACAGTCTTTCTGTGCCTTATTCTTTAAGAAAATAAAAGTGAAAAGTCTTCCTCATCTCAGCTCACAAATCTTTAAAAAGCACTTAGGTCTCTTCCAATGGTAAGTGCCACAAGAATGTGTATTACTGTAGATTATAAAGACAGAAATCTCTTCCACATAACTTAGACATATGAATTAGTAGCAAGTAATCCAAACACTAGCTGAGTTACCTCTAAGGTTTTCAGAGCAAAAGTAAGGAACACAGAATGGGAAAAGTGACAACACTGTCAAAATATAAACATGTATATGTATATCTGCCAGAGTGACAATCTAACCTTTTTTCTGAAATCTGTAGAACAGGCTGACAAAGGGTACAATTCTTGGCACATCATATACAGATATGATATATGGATATGACATTTAAAAGTAAGCATTCGTAAAATAAATGTATTTTTCAATCTTAGCAGGTTGAATCACTGTATCCCTGTTCCAGTCTTTTTTCCTCATTTCTATTTACACACAATACACTTTAAACATATGGGAAGGAATCACAGGCAGGTGTTTACAACTTAGTTCGACTCTAGATACCAACAAAAGAATGACTGTGCACAAAGTAGAGCTCTACCAAGCTTCTGTCACATGACAGTATCAAATTTCTAAAGATAAATAACCAAGAATCTTGAAAACTTAAAGTTCAGTAAAGTTTCAGTAGTCTATTTACATTTATGAGGGTTTATAAATAATGATGGTTTAATTCTTCTTGCTTTGAAAGTAGAATAGTAGCAAGAATGACTAATAACTCTTTTCAAGCCTAATGCTGATTTTCCAATGACATAGTTTAAAATGTCACCTTGCAGCTGCTCAACTCTTTCTCATTGGCGAAAATGCTGTGGGTGTTACATAGGCTAACCAAATCTTATGTCAGTCTGTAATCTAAACAGGTCTCAAATTATTGTGATAGGTTCAATAGTTCTGTGTCATAGCTTGGAAAAACTGTTGCTGCTGTTGCTACCACGTTAGCATTCCAGCTTGTAGTAGCTTCTCTGTGCTAGATATTGTCTTATGTGCTGTCTCAGCAGTATTATAGCGTACTAGCTACTGGTACCACTTGAATGAAGTACGAAATCAAGCTCTTGCCATCATCTGAATAGTGAAAATATTCACAGCACTATTCTTAAAAGTAGAGTTATTACCTTTATGTCTTTGCCATGGTTCAAAGGAAAAAAAAAAAAGAAAATAAAATCCAGCCTGTTTACTATCCGTTGAAGTAACCCTACAATTTTTTCCCACTCTTCACTGAGTTGCTGCATGCCATGAAACAACGACTGCATGCCTCTTCATGGGGTTGGGGGCTGGGGGGGAGGTCTGCATTTCAGCAGTGGGTGCATTCATTCAAGTAAATTACAGAGTAATTCAAGTAAATACAGTTAATTCAAGTAAATGACAATGTGTTCTGGGAGGATTTCTGTTCTGAGAGTTAAAAAGGAGAGTATACTTGAGCTTACATATTCCCCAGAGAATTTTAAATCTACTGATTATCACATATTGAAATCCATCAAATGTTTAAAGATTTCAACTCAGGTTTAATGTTTTTAAGAATTTCATTAAAATATCCTTCTGAAATAATTTGTAATGAATTTATAATTTTACAAGTGGCACTTGCAGCCAGGAATTTACTTTTATGATGTCAGTTTGAGATACAATTTGGTTTCAGTTTTTTTTTTTTTTTGCTCCGTGTTAAATTTTATTCATTTTGTTCATTCTTTTATTCCAAGCACTTTAAACCACTTCATTGCTGTTAGAAGCATCACAGGCTATTCCATGGCTGGCAACACGAGGACCATATTTCACAGGACAGAAACACAACTGTACGATATTCTGATAGCAGAAGGACTCAAGCTTGCTTGGCAACATTGAGTATAGAACAGCCCAAATAACTACTCACACATAACCAAGAGTTGACTACATGGCTACCATAGTTCTCACTACATTTTTATAACCTTGCAGTCCCATAATATTAGAAATTATACTTTCATTATGGGTAACTGCACATCTGGTAAACAGAGAGAAATATAAAAACTCCATTAACTCTACTGCAACAGTATTTTGAAGTAGAAAAATGAAGCCAGGCCCTGAAAGAGTAGGCATGCAGTCTTGCACTCTGTAGAGTTGATCTTGTTTCTGAGTTATGTGTGAACCCCTGTGTTTTGTGCAGGTCAAGATGACCGTCAGATTTTACAGAAAAATGATGATATTTTCATTGGAGTACAGGATAAAAATGAGAGATTGAGTGTCTGCCTCCAACTTCGCAAGGGGTGCTTAGTGTGACCCAGGATCTTTACAATCTTTACTTACAATCTTTAAACCTGAGGGTTTTTTCATCTACAAAAATGGGCTAATAAGAGATATCTCTTTCTAGATCTGTAAAATGCTCTGAGCTCCAGGGAGAGAAGCTAGCTATTATTATTTCACAGTGTCTTTCAGCAAGACAGATCCCAAAATATTTGGCAAACCATGTAGTTTAAATTCACTTCCTCCAGGTGGAAATTACTTCTTGGAAGATAGGGACTAGACCATACCAGAATAATATCCAGATCTGCAGTCAGGCATAGTGGAATCCATGTTCCCTGCCAGCCCTCCGCTCTGTCCCAAAGCCACCATGACAAGATATATTTTAAACTAGAAACTAAAGCCATGTGGTGACTTTTGGTAAATAAGAGATTTTCCAAAATGCAATTTGTCAGAGTACTTGGGCCTGTTTTTGCAAGAAGTGCTAAGAGGGGAGATTGTCAAATGCCTGAAGCTTCATTTTGCAATGGCAGAGATATGCCTCTGATTAAATTATTGCAATTTTTGAAAACACTTTCTACACCATCATCCCATTTCTTGTACATACTGTAAAGCTTTCATAAGAAAATAATGATAAGCTTAAGTCATTAACATAACTAAAATACCACAAGGTAATTTTCTGTAAGAAAGCCTGAAGATTCTGAGAATAAATCTAATTCTCTGATAATTCATTTTAAAAAATAACTGTACTTGATGAAAGTGTGTGTTTAGAGTCCCCATTGCTGCTTGATTTTGTACTAGCAATTTAAAGTACAATTAGCAGTAAAAATAGCCAGTTGTTAAGGCCACCAATAAATTAAAGCCACAAAACAATGGGGACTTGTGCTTAGTATGCAGATCATATAAACCCCAACTGCAGAGCCAAGCATTAGGATTCTGGACACCTGGTCTGCTCTGGCGGTGAATAAAGAGCACGGCTGAATGTTGGGCTTCAGCTGTACAATTCTAGTAGTTAATCCTCTTTGTAACAGTCGATTTACATGTTAGAAGATCTAAAAGACAGGAAGTACAGTGTCTGGCTTTGAGTCTTGGTCCAAGAGCTTTCTGTTCACCTTCCTATGGCAGGAACTGCAATTTATTACCCGCTATTTTGTAACTTGCTTTGAAAGATTTTCATACATTATACAGTAATATAGCAATTGAAAAGCATGAATACAGTTCGGACTTTGTATGTTGGATTTTCTACAGCTGAAAATAAGCGTGCTCATAATACATACTGAAGACCAAATATTATCTAAAAAGTGTAACAGCATTATTGAATATGACTCAAATATAGAAAAAAATGTTCAAGTGGATGAGCGTTCAGGTGGATCTCAAGCCACCTCATCCTTAATACACTACATACCTTAACAGTTATTCTGGTTTTTAAATTGTGGTAAATATTACTAAACCAGTTATAAAAGAGCTTGAAATGTGGCTGTCAGTCACCATGGGTCAGAGAACAGGCAGTAATTTGCTAAAGTAACCCAAACCCATGAACGTACCCTTCGTGTCACAGAGGGTCAACACTCCTTAAGGAAGCTAAGGTGACAGTCCTTAAGAGGGTCAACACTCCTCACACACCTGTGAGGAAGGGAGTAGAAGCCCCTGTCCCCCAACAATCACACTAGGTTACCCTCAGCTGGGACCTTGCCAACATGTGGAGAATCTTCCAGAAGGGCACGCTGTGAGCATGGCAACAGCCAATCGGCAGGTCATGCGGGAATTTGAGCCAATGAGAACCAGGCATTCTCCAACCCATCTGCGGTTGCTGCGGAGACTCAGCAGAGACCCCTGAAAGGCTCCCAGAGGGGCTGAGGGCTAATGGTGGTGGGTGGACGCTGCAGCCCCATCCCCTTTGTGTGCACTGCCAACTGGGACCACTGTGCTGGCCCACCCGAACTTTTCTTCTGGGTCACACTGTGCCCTGCTGAAGGACAGCGAGGTCATGTGAGAAACCATTATGCTGACCAGCCCAGCTTCTTTCCTGGGCTGTGCCGTGGCTGCTGCACAACAGGCAAGTTGTGGCAGTTGTTAACATTCAACAACATGTCTGTGGCTGAACATGCTGTGGTATCCGAGACCATTCAGTCTCCACAATGTCAGTTCAGCCTCAAACATCAGTTTGGTCTCAAACAGACTCAAACAGGCTGGTGCTTCTGTTTCAGTGGTCACTTGTTTCCTCCCCAGATGTTCTGTGCACCTCTGGTTCTCCCTGTCTTGCAGCAAGTTCTTTGGCCAGGCAAGGAATTTAATTAGATCAGCTTGAGTCTGCATTTCTGTCAGGTATTTCCTGTGACTTTTATCTTTTCCAGCATGATCAAATATGCAGATGGGATTTTGCTTGTAGCTCATTATTGAAAAAATATAATGTTATGCTAGATGTTGAATGGTTGCTAGTAAGTGTATCTTTGATCTAGGGAAGTTTCAGGCTTCACTCAAGATGATAGGTATGTTAGCTACCACCCACTCATCGAAATGTGGAAACAAGTACATTTATTGTTCTTTGACTGATGGCTAAAACAAGAGTGAGACATCATCCAAATAAAAAACCTGGGGAATGATTTGGATTCATCTGTAAACAAGGCCACTGTAGTTTCCCCAATTAGGAATGAAAAGTTTGCCAGAAATTTTTGAAGCATAAATGCTGCCAACATATGATACGAACTCCAGCTTCCCTTGCTGTTTCTCAGTGGTGCTGAGCTTTGCAATGTGACCTGTTTGTTGGGCAGATGAAGGATGATGACTGACTGCCCTTTTAGTATCTAAAGGCTAAGTTGTTTGTAGATCACAGAGATTTTGGGTTCTTGCTGCATCTTGTACAATATCTATGAAAGGGAAGGTGAGGAAGAAGGTGTGTGTATGTATTTAAAAAAATATCTAAAGAGCAGAGGTATGGTGGAAACATACATGTACCACAATACAACCAAGCAGAGAGCACCAGAGATTTTTTTTTGCGCACTGGCTGGAAAGACAATCTTAAACTTGTGAGCAAACAATTGCTTGATGTAGTTCGATCTTACCATGTTCAACAAAATAAGATGTCTTATAAATTCTGTTTAAAAAATAATAAAAAAAAACCCCAGCCACATTAGAAGTGTCTTATTCCATCATGATTTTTTTTCAATAGCAATTCAAAAGAATCCAGTCAGTGTTTATACTCTGGCCACAATGCATAACAGTATTTTCTCTGTTAATGGAGTCTAGTGCACATGAATACTTCTGTCACTTTCACAGGAAAAACATCGGACTAGATTAGATCACATTTTATTTTTTGGTCAAGTTCATGACCAATAGCTTTACAAGGATACAACTTTTGGTTTTGTCACAAAAAAAATCTAGTTCAGCCATATAGTGCTGGCTACTTTTCAGAACCAATGCCTACTGCTATTGATCTTTGTTAGCTTTCTTCATTCATCATATGTTTCTTTAGAGATACGCAGAACCAAGGTAATCAAAGTAACAAAAGTTTTAACAGTAATTTGGTGTATTCCAAGATTTTCTTGTTTTCTTTTGTTGTTTTAGACTGCATCTACTACATTTATCACTGCTTACAGGTGAACAAAATTCTTAAAGCTGCAAAAGAATTTACTGCTTAACATTTTTCCAAATAGAATTAATTTAAATCTGTAAACTTTCAAATAATCACAATCAATCAGTTTAACCAACAAAACATAAGTGAACAAATGGATAGAAGTGGGGAAAAATTAGAAAATAAACTGTCATTTGAAACAGTCATTTCAGGTGAAACTTGTCCAACTCAGCAAGACACCTCAGGGATTTTGAAAATAAAATATAGATTTTTATAAGTGTATTTCATATTTTTGCTATTGTTTCAAAATGCCTCACTTTTCTGCATTTGATTTAAGAAAGGTAAAACACCTGAAAGCAAGGAGTATCATTTTATTTTAGTCAACAAATCATTTTGGTCCATTCAAAATGGTCTTTTTTCTGTTTGTCCAGTGAACCAAAGGATCAGTTGTTCACTCAGTTCCACAGTTTGACTTTATGCCATGCTAGTGTAAAACTCTGCCAGACTGGTAAAGGAAAAAAAATTCCAGGAGTGAAAACAATTTGACAAAGATTTTAAAAATCAGTCAATATTGGCCTTACTTTATGTTGCTTCTGCTCATGTCATCCAAAGCTTTAGAGTTCTGTCAGTGGAATCCTCCCTTTATGCCTACACAAGAAATATGGTTATTGGTGTTGAGTTTCCATAAACTCAATCTATAAGGATGAACAAATTTATTATTAGCAACAAGGCCAAAAGAGAGGTAACCTTTCACATAGCTAGGCTGGTTTTCCAGATCATATTGAAGGCCAGCTATTAAAAATTGGAGGAAGGTCTGGTTTTAAGGAGGTCTAAATGTAAAGTTCTTGCTGTCTTAGTATGCTATATAAATTGCTTTAAGCTAGATTTCTTTAGTAGTAAAACAAGCCTTTTGAGTACATACACTATAACCCTTTACAGCTTTCAAAGCAATTAATGAAATCTTTCTAGTTCATTGTCTGACCACATCACTTACCTTTTGGAATAATGTCATTATTCCTGCCCATCATTAACAGCTCTTGTCCTTGCATTTCAGGCTCTTCATAATTTCATAATTATGGAAACTCCCTGTTTGTCTGCACAGACTTACGCCATGTTGTCTGATAGTCTTGACTTCTACTGTGAATTTGACTATTTCTTAAAACATCATGGCTGGGTTTTTTAATTTGTGTGAATGCGCTGCCTAAACTAATTCCTGTGGAATCATCTTCTATCAGATAACTCCACAGGACCCACTTCCTTGGACTTGCAAGAAATAGGCTGTAACTTGTATAAACTTGCAGGAAAACACACAACACTGTAGCTGTAATGTATACAACATTGTAGGTCAGGCTGGTAGCACTTTCTTTTGTGAAAGCTGACTGACATTTTTATTAAGAATCTACCTTTGGTTGCTTACAGGTTTTTCAAGATTTTACTCAAATTTCAGACTGAATGTCTGTCCTAAATTGAATGTTTTGAGGAATGTTTTTGTATGTAATGCTTCCATTCAGATGGAAGAAACCTTTTCTCTTCCAAATTAAAAAAGATATATATCAACCTTTTATTTGAAAAGCCCTTGTATCTCTTTACTATGGTATTTGCAGTTTGGCAGAGTGTGCTTATAGCTGTTCCCACAGAACTCCACCCACACATAGCCAAGTTACTCTTTGAATTATCTCACTTGGAATAGGTTCCAAGACTTCTTAAGAGTTCAGCACCTTAATCTGAAGATTGATGGGGACGACCTCTCTCAGTTCTCAAAGCTGGCCGGCCTGTACACGTCACTTCGAAAACACAGCTGCCCGTGCTCTGTAGCAGCCAGGGCACAAAACCTCCCTCGACCTAGTTACTCCCAACTGCTTGTGGGTCAGCTCACTTCCAGGCAAGCAAATGCTGGGAGCACTCATTTGTGCAGAGAGCACAGGGGCAGGAGACACTGGACTGGAGTGCAATGGGGACAGGCATTGAACCAGGGGCAGTACGGGGAGCTGAGTGTTGACTTGCAAGGGCCAGATGGGCAAGGGGAAGGGAGTACCGAATTGGGGGCTGGGCCATACACACACATGACACAACACTATGGGCAAGGAACTGACAAGAAATGAGGCTGGAAAATGCTGAGGTTACAGATACAAACAAGATTTAGGCTGCAGTTCCTTACGAGAGTGAGCAAACCAAGATGGAGATGATCTGTGTTACATCCCTTAACCTCCACTCCTTTCCTTCTCCTCCCACTTCCCCTTCTTGCATTAGGTACGTTATCCTATTCCTTGCCTGGACACAATGTAATGCTACCCTTAGCTGCCTTAATGCCCTATATTCACTGGAAACCTACCCAGCTTTTTCTACTCAGTTTGTCTTAAGCAACATTAGGAGACTAAAGTGACCATTCAAGAGGTCCAATACGTGCCAGTTCCAACATGAAGTAAGTGAAAGGAAGATGCGGAAAAAGACCTGGGGGTGTTGGTTG
>NW_009638169.1:0-6564 GCF_000690535.1 Cariama cristata | reverse complement strand
GGCTCAGTGCCAGGTCCTGCACTTCAGTCTCAACAATCCCATGTAACACTACAGGCTTGGGGACGAGTGGCTGGAAAGCTACCCAGTGGAAAAGGACATGGGTATGTTGGTCGATAGCCGTCTGAATATGAGCCAGCAGTGTGCCCAGGTGGCCAAGAAGGCTAATAACATCCTGCCTTCTATCAGAAATACTGAAAGACCCCTCACTACATGAAAGAGGTTGAGGTGCTGAGCATGTCCAAAGAAGGGCAACAAAGCTGATGAAAGATCTAGAGCACAAGTCTGATAAGTGGCTGAGGGAACTGGGGTTGTTTAGCCTGCAGAAAAAGAGGCTGAGGGGAGACCTTATCACTCTCTTTAACTACCTGAAATGAGGTTGTAGTGAGGCAGGGGTTGGTCTCTTCTCCCAGGGAACAAGTGATGGGACGAGAGGAAATGGCCTCAAGTTACACCAGGGGACGATTAGATAGGACATTAGGAAAAATTTCTTCACTGAAAGGGTTGTCAAGCATGAACAGGCTGCCCAGGAAAGTGATTGAGTCACCACCTCTGGATGTATTTAACAGGTGTGTAGATGTGGTGCTTAGGGATGTGGTTTAGTGGTGGACTTGGCAGTGTTAGGTTAACAGTTGGACTCAATGATCTTAAAGATCTTTTCAACCTAAACAATTCTATGATTCCATGATTCTATGATTCTATCAGTCTTAGGGCCACATTCTTTACCCAGATTCAAGTCTTGCCTTCTGAGCAGACTTGCAGATGTAGGCATATTCTAAGTATGAAGGATGTTTAATCAGCTGTAAGGAAAACCTGCATGAAATACCTTTGTTATATGCTTTCTGCTTTCTATTTTCCTAAAAAAAAAAAAAAGGTCTTTAATGAGTATTAGATGCTAATTATGAAAGAACAATTTTGGATTCAAAAGCACAAGTCAGAAATGTGGTTCTAAAAATATTTGCATGCAGTAGGGGTAAAAAAAAGTTTTGCTATAGAAGTTATTCTTTTCATTTATCTGTATTATCATATGAGAAAAGGCTGAAAGAGTTGGGATTGTTAAGCCTGGAGAAGAGAAGGCTCAGGTGGATCTTCTCTGTGTGTATGAATGCCTGATGAGAAGAAATGAAGGAGCAGGAACCAGACTCTTTCCAGCAGTGCCCACTGACAGGACAAGAAATAATGAGTACAAATTAAAACACATTAAACTCCATCTGACCACCAAAAAACCCACTTTTGAACTGTGAGCATGCTCAAACACTGGAAGAAATTGTGCAGGAGGTTGTGCAGTCTGTATCTTTGGAGATTTTCAAAACTTAAACTGACACGGTCCTGAACAACCTGTTCTAGCTCATCTGCTAAATGAGATCATCTGCTAGATGAGCTAGACTAGATGATCCCAAGAGGTCCCTTCCAAACTGTTGTGGTTTAACTCTGGCCAGCAGCTAAGCACCACACAGCTGACACCTCACTACCCCCAGCGGGATGGGGGAGAGAATCAGAAGGGTAAAATGTGAAAGTTTGTGGCTGGAAATAAAGAGAGTTTAATAGGTAAAGCAAAAGTTGTCTGCACAAGCAAAGCAAAATAAGGAATTAATTCACTATTTCTTATTGTCAGGCAGGTATTTAACTATTTCCAGGAAAGTAGGGCTTCATCATATGTGTCGGTTTCTTGGGAACACAAATGCTGTAACTACAAATGTTCCTCCCTCCCTTCAGATTATATTGCTGAGCACAATGTCACTTGATATGGGATATCCCTTTGGTCAGCTGGGGTCAGCTGTCCCAGCTGTGTCCCCTCCCAACCTATTCCACACCTCCAGTCTATTCACTGGAGGGACAGATTGAGAAACAGAGAAGGTCCTCATGCTGTGCAAACATTGTTCAGCAAAAGCTAGAACATTACTGTGTTTTCAGTATTGTTTGGGTCACAAATCCAAAATAGACCACCATATGAGCTGCTATGAAGAATATTAACTCTATGCCAGCAAAAACCAGTACACAAACTCAATGATTCTGTGATTGTGTGATTACCCTCCTCCCTCTACTTATAGCAAGGCTTTCTTTGTAGTACACATTATAAAAGCATGTAATAACATCTTTACTGAAAGACTTCTGTCAGTTAAATTAAGCAGCTAAACACATGGCTAACAACAAACTTCAGGCCAATTAATCAAAGCACAATCACATTTTTAATATCAAGAGAAATTTCTAGGGTAAAAATAAACAGTGTGAACGAGAGTAAATACATTCATCAATTCCTAACTTCTGTGACTGCAGAGCTCAGTTTTCACATAGATATGTCCAAATTTGCACACATATTCAACCACCTGCATAATCTGAAAGAGGAAATTTTACTGCAGAAAATTCACTGCAGAAGAGTCAAAAATGGGAAAACGATAATCCAGTTACATATAGTTTTCTCCATACTTTCTTTAATGATTTATCTTCCCCCACTAAAAGATATATGCTTGCCAAAAGCCACCACATTGAACAATGTGTGGACTCCTTTTATAACAACTGAACAGGAGGAACAGGTCAATCAATAGAGTGAATAAGACCCTCATTGATTTTAATTGAGTCCTATTGATTTGTATAGAAGATAATTAGTTTGAATTGACTTTTATTGATTTATGCCTAATTGGACTCAATTAAAAACCAGTGATTTGCATGAATAAATTAAATTGCACTGACTAACTGAACTGAACCGAACCTCATTGAAGTGAAGAGCGTTTAGTGAAATGAGCAAAAAGTTAGCTATTGCTTTTAATAAGAGTCCTATGTTGCTGATGAGCACTGGCTGAAATCTGAGTGAATCCAGAAAAATATCATTCCTAAAGATCATGTCTGAAAAAGAGAGGGTTGTTTGCACATGACTTGTGATTATCTTCAGCTGCTGCTTCCCCCCCCCCCCCCAAGGGTCTTGTCTTAGTGCCAAAAAGCAGAAATTCAATTTTATGGTTTTGAAGAGTGTTGTAACAGAGCCAGAGGACAGTAAGAGAAGCAGCCTCTGATAAATCCATCTTGTAGATGTAACCCACTTCACAGGTGTCGTTAGGAATGAGTCTAACCAAAGAGAGGTATTCCTAAAACATCCAGGCAGAACCTAAAGACCCCTATCTTGCTTTCTCCATTTTGCAGGTGGTTCACTATACTCATATAAATAGTACCATCAGTGCCTTGCAGCACAGAGCAGGATAGCTTAATGGAGATTTGGTACACCTGTCCAGATGACAGGTTATCAGATGCAGCTGGAGCATGATGAATCCTATAAACAATTTGATGGATTTGTTAAATTCATTGAATACATCTTTAATTAGGATCACCAACACAGAGTAAGGGTAGCACCCTCCACCAGAAATCAGAGATTTCTTTGCTTATTGACACTTTAGAATATATAATGTTGTCAGTCAAGGCTATGAAGGCTGTAGTTGCAAGGCTGGATTCAGCCCAAAATATGGTCCTCTTCAGCTTTCAGATGATTCTGAACCCAGCCTATTTTGCTCAGTACACAAATGCAGGAGCCACTGCTGTACTAGACATCACCATGGTCGGTTCAAGGAGATGCCTCAGAACAGATAGTTATTAAAAATGTGAAAACCCTGTGGGCCTATGTATTAGGCTGGAAATCACAAGCTACAGTAGTGGTGGCAGTCTTCGCTACGCTCCTCAGTCAATAGCTAGAAGACCATTGTTGTCTAACATTTTGAAAGAGAAACACAAAATGTTGGAAAGAATATTCCTTTATTTCTGAACATGAGGAAAAACTTCTTTACTTTGAGGGTGACAGAGCACTGGAGCAGACTGCCCAGAGAGGCTATGGAGTCTCCTTCTCTGGAAGCATTTAAAACCCGCCTGGACGCGATCCTGTGCAACTTGCTGTAGGTGACCCCAAGGGGGTTGGACTTCTCCAGAAGTCCCTTCCAATCCTGACCATTCTGTGATTCTTTGATTCTGTGAAGGGACCTCCTGGCACACCAAGTCCAGTGTTTTTCTGTCCCAGGCATTCATCATGGGATCCTTTTCATAAATCTAATAGCTTCAGCACAAATCTCTAGCTGTTTTACCTATATTACTCTTACGAGAATATTGTTTTAAGTCTTGTTTCTTCCATGTGAATCAATCAGTAGCTTTCAGTATCTGATTATTCATAGCTACTTTACAGTAGCTATGTAAAAACGTCCTTTAACAGTACTTGTCTCTCACTAATGTTACTCCCTTGGCATATTTATAGATCAGAATTATATTCCTTGACAGCTGTGTTATATTACGCTAAAGAAGCCCAGCTCTTTCAGTAGTCTCTCATAAGGTATGTTTTTTCATTCCCTCTGTACAATCACTTGTCTCAATACCTATTCCAGCCTGACTTGACTTTTTTTTACTTACACATTAATGATCAGAACTTTGTTACACAGATACACAGACTGTTGAAAGAAAGAAAGAAAGAAAGAAAGAAAGAAAGAAAGAAAGAAAGAAAGAAAGAAAGAAAGAAAGAAAGAAAGAAAGAAAGAAAGAAAGAAAGAAAGAAAGAGACAGACACAAACAAATTTGTTGGGATTCTGGCAGATACTAATGCCATGATAATTTAATTTGCCCAAACAGAATGGTCAGGTGCTGTCTGATGGTGATGGGAATCTCTGTTGCAAGGGTCCTTGCTTCACTATCTTCACCTGAATCAAGAAAGATGTCCCAAACCACCTCTTTGATCAGTTCATACAATCCAGATGGCCAGACTGCAACGTGACCACCCCAGAACATGTGTAACTCTTGGCTGTTGATACACCTTAAATACATACAAAACATGTCTTGAATGTCTTAACTGCATACAAAAGACTGTCCTACACAACCAGTTCTGCAAGAAAACATTTCTATTGTATATTTACAACGGTATTATCTGTGCATAACACTCCTGTAGCAGAAATAAAGTATGCAAGTCTTCGGGATAGTTCACCCGAGAATTTACTCAACCTACCTTGACATACAAATAGGACGTGATGCAGCAGGAGCTGACTCAGGCGGAATTTATAGAACTGTTTGAAATTCCCATCTGAAGAGCTCCTGTAACATTCCATCCAATATTTCATTGTGAAGGCTGGGTCAGTCACCTAGTTTCAACTTTTCATATTGTCTCAAAGCAGTCCATTACCCCATCTATGCAGGTGCCCGTGCAGGAATCTCTAGGACTACGCCATTAAGACTGTAAGTGCACTGCATGTGCACACAGACACAGCTCTGATATAGAGCTACTCCACTGTTATAACTAAAGAACAAACTTGACTTTAATAATTACAACTCCTTTATAACTTAAGTCCCATAATTACTGCCGCAACTGCGCAGAATATTCCAATAGGTGTTTTACTGGAAAATGGCATAAAGACTTTGATATTTATACAGAAATTTTGCCCTCTGATAAAAGGAAGGACCATTTATATTTTTCCACAATTACTTCACATTGACCTGTCCATACTCATCCTTTGATGAGCTAAAATGGCAGCATTTACTCAATTACATATGGTTAATGAATTATATAGAAGGAATGTTGCTATTAGAATCCATGTTCAAGAAACATTTTTGTTAGGAAATATAAATTTACAAGAGACATCTTGGTCTCCTGTATGCATCAATTTCTTGAAAAAAAAATTACTGAATTTTCATAATAGATCATGTTCATTTTTAAAAAATGAAAGTACAAAGTCCCTCGTTCCAAGTGGCTTCTTATTTGAAAATATAAGGTAATTATTTCTAGAGTCTATGACATTGGATCAAAGCAACGATTGTCTGTACTGAACTTTGTAAGACCATGAATCTTTGAGACTAATTCAAGAATGAAAAAAAATGTTACTATCTCAAAAAAGAAGCTGATGATCTAAGGATCTTTTTGATCTAAGGATCGTAATGGTCTATTGAGGCCATAATATCGATGAGAAAAGAAGAGACTTAAATGTATTTTTTCTGTTTTCCAAAATAGATGTGCTCATGTCACACAGGAAAGATGACAGTAGTGAGTAGACTAGCTGTTGTTAACTTTAGAATTCATCATCGTTACTATTTAGTCAACTGTAAATTGTTCTTTTCACAGTTCTCGAGCATCTTACTAACTCTATATTTTCATCTATCACTGAATAAATTTCTAAATGTATTTGGGCTTTCATTGTACCTCAATGTACCTTACCCCGTAAAGCAGACTTAAGTAGCTAATGTATAAAGGATTCACAATAGTAATTTCTTTAGTATGTCTTAATAATGCATGTGCTCATTAGGAGGTCTATTAATTAAAGACTACATAGATGTGTGTAAATAAGAGTTATCACAAACTTGCAGACCTCTTGGATAGTCTCCTGGAATTGATTAACCACTTACTAAGTCTTCACAAATTATTTATAAGCTTATCTTCAAGGCCTTTGACACTGTCTCCCATGGCATTCTCCTGGAGAAACTGGCAGTTCATGGCCTGGACAGGAATACCCTTCGCTGGGTGAAAAACTGGTTGGTCGACCGTGCCGAGAGAGTGGTAGTGAATGGAGTTAATCCAGTTGGCAATCGGTCACAAATGGTGTTCCTCAGGGCTCA
>NW_009638168.1:835-1065 GCF_000690535.1 Cariama cristata | reverse complement strand
CCATCAGAGAAGGAAGGAGGGGGCGATGGGGGCCAAGAGCTCTGGAAATAATCCCCTCAGCCCATTTAAAAATTGGTTTGAATATGTTGCACTGACAGTACGACACTGCGGCATCACCCACGGCCCCTGTGGGAAGCTGGGCAGAGATCCTCCAGGCCGGGCTTTGTGCCTGGAGTGCAGGGCTACTCTTTGTTCCCCCTGGGCTCCGGATTAGGGCTTGCTGGAAGCCA
>NW_009638168.1:0-643 GCF_000690535.1 Cariama cristata | reverse complement strand
GCCACCGGGGGAGAGCGTCCCCGCCGCCGCTGCTTTGGGGTTTTGGCAAACAGGAGAAGAAGGAGAGGGGAAAAGAAAACTAAAACAAGGCACCAAACAGCGCGCAGAAACCTGACTTTTCTGGGAGCCCCGACCAAAAGAAAGCGGGACAAATCTTATTAACGCGACTGTCAAGCTAGAGCCAGATTCCTGTTACATTAAAGCCTTCCCAACTTTGCTTTCCGTAATTTTATCTCCTCGGTACGTTTTAAATCAGAGACAACCACATCATTTTAATCTGACCCCTCTCTGGGTCAGTCGGTCTCGCAAGGATTAATTATTGTTTACAAGGCCTGCTTCGCACTAATTTCGTTCGATTCTGTTCTCTCCCTCCTCCCCCAAAACACACCTTCATAAAACTGGAATTTCTTCAGGTAATTTTTTTTTTGGAGGGTGTAGGAATAGAAAGATTTAATTAGTTTAGCTCGGGAAGGAGATGAGAACCGAGGAAAACAAAACGTATAAGTATTTTTAAAAAAAGAATTTAAAAGCCCTTCGTCATTCTTCCGTTGATTTTAAGGCTGATGGTGATTTAAAAATTCCCCTTTCTGATGCGATGCTGGGTGCGGGGAGAGAGGGGGACAGCGGGAACCCCTGCCCTCCG
>NW_009638167.1:0-11878 GCF_000690535.1 Cariama cristata | reverse complement strand
CCTTCCAACCAAACCATTCTATGATTCTTCCTATCTGAAAGTAGCTAGGATTACCTTGAGCTGTTACCGACCCACTTCTGGTTCAGACAGTGGAGCCCACAGCTCTATTGTTTCCATTGCTAGCCTGAGAGGAGCTGAAACACCTCCCTTTGCTCATGACACAGCTCTCCCTGGACACTGCCTATGTGCTCTGGGACTGGCAGAAAAGTCTCAGCCCTGCCGGGTGGGACCAGTACACAGCGGTGAGGTCCCCTGTGAAAGCCATGATGCACAAGAGGCTCTGAAAATCTATTTTTAAGCCTCAGGGAAGGTCTGATAATGCTGCATGAAGACACCATGTTCAGCTGGGGTAGGGAGTCACAGCCGGTGAAAGATGAGAATCTTTCATACTGAATTATCAAGTATTCACTGTATTTAAAAATAGATTTTTCCATGTCCTTCTCCAGCTGCTGCTGCATGTCTCAGCCAAGCTTATGAACACAAATCAACCGTGTAAATTAGTGAAAATATAGCAGCATCTGGTGCAAGGTGGGCTGCAGAGAAAGGGTGTGTCCACCGCTGGCAAGAGTTCATTTCAATGTCTCGGTTGTCTCGTAGAAAATTTGCCATCCCTGGGAATGCTGGAAAGAGATTTGCTCAGTTGCAGCCAAGAGTAAACAAGAGGTGATTTTTATCATCGCGCTGGAGTGGGGGTTCTTGACTGGGAGGCTGACTGGGACCAGCTGCAGCGGGGTGACTGCAAACCCGGACGGACGGTACAACTGCCACAGGGCAATGGGTCATTTACTAGCCATCTTTAAGCAACACACACACTTAACAAGCGGTGCTACCACTACGTTCACTGTTTTTCCTTAAAGCCCAGGCCCAAGTCTCAGCTGTCACGGCCAGTACCGCTCTGCCTAACCATACTAGAGACCAGCCTTGGGTAACTCGGCACAGCCCTGCGATGTTGCTCACCCCTTGCAGGCTCCTGGAGGGGAAGGAGACCTGTATCAGCGGCGTGGCACACATCTAACTGCCTTCCTACCGACAGCTGTGTTTTGTAGATGATCCTGATTCTCTGAAGCCACTAAAACAATAGATGGGGAATGCCTAGGAGAAGATTGATTACTGAGTTCACAAACCCAGGGACTGTGGGCTCTTCAAACTGGCTCAAGACTTTTTAGCAGGCGACAACATCATCACAGCAACCCAGACACACTCACGTCTCATCCTACCGAGGCTAAGCGCCGTCACGCCGCAATGCCCAGCGTGCTGCAGCAGACCCCGAGGGACGGTCGCCCCCGGGCAAGGCTCGCAGTAGGGCTGGGGAGCCAGCGGGCTGACCCGGGCTTGTCCCTCCAGGCACTGCTCCAAGCATAGCTTGCCCAAAAATAGGATCCTGGGAATCCCTGCCCAAAATCCAGCTTCAGAAAATACGATTATTGACAATGCCCCAGTGGGACAGAGCTTCGCTTTGAAGTCCACATCCACAGGGACCAAAGTGTAAGTCACTTTGGACAGAAAAGTGACCGGAACAGCTCATTCATGTGGCTACGCATCTGTTAAGATGCAGGATTTCCACTCTACATCTATTTTTTAGAAAACAGAAATACAAATGCAGGTGGGAGGAACAAGCAGACCACCAGACTCGCACGGCGCACTGTGCCACGGTTGTCGAACGGTCTCTCAGTCAACAGCAGTCAGGCCGGGAGAGCGGTAAGAAATGCTACCAAAAAAATGCTTTTACATATTCTTTATTTAAGTGAAACGAGCAAGCGAAAGTAGAGGTTTCACATCCCTTGCTGCTAAGTGAGTTTGCGCCTCTTACGCTGGTTAATACAGGTGGTTATGTTACATACTGCTGGTTTATACCCTCCAGAGCCTAACACCGACGCCAAACAAGCCGACGTGGCGGGCAGGAGGGCTACAGCATTCACAGGAACTACCAGAGGAGACAGCCACGTCGAACAGTTCCTAAGGATCTTGCATTTTTACATTTTTACAGCTGGATCACTGCAGAATTAAATAATTACACCATCATAGACCCATCACAAACGTTAGCACAGATATGAGAGAGTAAAAAAAAAAGATTCACGACATCCTCAGTTGACTGAAAGCTAATCACAGCCGTGCGCCGTGGGTGTTACTTATGTCTGCAGAGACACACACTTCCATCACCTCCCAGAGTTTCGGATCGTCTTTTACTCCTGATAAGACTTCACAAGGAGCCACATGAGCAACACAGTAATCAGGACAATCATGAAGTTGAGGAAAAGTTCTTGTGTGGATCGCTCCATTTTTCGGGAGTAATCAGGGGAGAGCAGAGGTCAGCGGGTAGAGCAAAGGGAAAACTTCAGCGACTTGCCTGGGAGCGTCCTTGAGCTCAACCTTCAGGTCACGGGCTCTTTTAAGGAAAAAGAAAAATATGCCACATGAGCAACACAGTAATCAGGACAATCATGAAGTTGAGGAAAAGTTCTTGTGTGGATCGCTCCATTTTTCGGGAGTAATCAGGGGAGAGCAGAGGTCAGCGGGTAGAGCAAAGGGAAAACTTCAGCGACTTGCCTGGGAGCGTCCTTGAGCTCAACCTTCAGGTCACGGGCTCTTTTAAGGAAAAAGAAAAATATGTGATGAACAGATGCGTGAAATTTTTGCAGAGCTATTTATGCTCGTGTAAATAAGTGTTGTTTCAGTGGCTAGAAGTTAGTAAGCACTGGGGACACTAAAAAGTAAAAGCTATCTCTGGCAGCTTATCGCCTTCTTTGATTTCCAGCATTTGACAAGGAGGGTTCTCAGTGTCACCCCAAAATACACCGCACAGAGCCGAGCAGTCTGTGGGAATTAGCACTGCTTTGTGCCAACATTGGCAAATAAATAATGCCCGTTTGTTACTTTTAACAGATATACATTGTACCTATACTGCAGTTCAGAGTTCTTTAAATTCCTGTCCTCATTTGCATATTTTCATTTTTTAAAGAAACCAGGTGAAAACTGCTCTTTTATAAAGAAAGACTAATAAATCTGAATTATTTATGTTACCACTAAAAGTACATGGAGAACATAAGGTTAGACATTTTCATTTCTGAAGAACTTCATAAATTTGGTGAGTTAGTCCTATAGATGAAACAGTATTTTCTCAAAGAACCTTGTGACTTCCCTGCACTTTCAAGCTGCTGTAGATCTCTTACTTCAGAAATCTCATTCAAGTCGTATTTGAAAATGTTTCTGTTGATTATTGGTTTTGTTTACTTTATCACAGCCCATTTTGAATTTCATATGTTTTTGGAGTTCATGCAGAGAAATTAGAATACTTTGTTATGAATATCATGCGCTAATCCCATCTGTATGCCATGTAAATATAAAAAAAACCTTTAAACAAATGAAGTATAATCTCTAGAGGAAGAATTTCAGCCACACAAGCAAAATCTCAGCGGAGAAGCCAGACTAGGCTGCAAAATCTACGGTGCGAACAAGGGAAGCCCTGGGACCATACCAGCATGAAGACAGAGAGTTTAAATAGAAACTATTTTAGTTTGCAGATTAAATATTAAAAGCCTAGTGCATGCAGCTAACAAATTCCTACATTCCTAACTTGTTTTGCCAGCCTCCTATGGCCTTGGACAAGGGAAAATCTGACCTAATAAGTAAGCCAAATTTTTTTTACCTTGAGGAGGTAAGTGGAGCCCAGTGGTTCTGCGGCTGGACTTTGGGTCACTGCAGATATTATTTCCCTCCAAGCTTCTGCCTATCTCCCGCTCGGTCTGGATGCCCCGTCCCTGTGTGGGAACTAAAGTAGGCTGAGGGAGGAGAGCAACAAGTGCATTGGCAACCCAGGTGCTGACATCACCCCCAAAATATTTTAAAAGGGCTCAGCCGGGCTGCAGGATTTGGTTAAGGCTGTTTACGCAGCAGGCTCTGTAGGCTGATTTGCTGCTTTTAGTTCTTCTGACGTGGTGCTGTGCTAGGAGCAGGGCTGGGTGAGCCCTGGGGAGTCAATGGGATTTGACAGAGAATTTCTTTTGGCCTGTTAGCGTCTTCTTCGAAGTGGGGAAAAGAAAAAGAAAGAAAAAGGCACTTGCAGAAGTCTGTGTGCAGAATTCAAGATCATTTCCAGGCTATGGAGACCTGTCTACGTATTTGTCTTATTAAGTACAGTACAGCTGTTGCTGTCCTATATACCTATAGTCCCCACAGCTTCTCAAGTTCATGTGCATTTAGAAGAAAGTGAATAGGAGCAAAATATTCTTTGCATTTGAATACAGGCTACTGAAATCCAGGATCATTTGCTGAATAGAAAAATTTGGGACTAGGAGGTCTGAAAAGCACAATCTGTTGCTTTAAAGAGCCACTGGCTCACCTGCGTGCTCTTCCCTCATCGATTGTCAATGCTGGTGGTAATGTTCCATCTGCCTGAGCATACAGAGAGGTGTTTCTGCCACCCTGCAGCGAAGGGTGGCACACTAGGTAGCTGTCGTCCCCACACCACCGTATCTTTGCCCAAGGCACTGCTAGAACTTGCTACATAGGCAAAGAACAAGAAATCGCTATTTGTAAGAGGGTCTCAGCAGAGCAGGCTGGACTGAACCCGGTGCAGACTCTGCCAGCCTCGCGCTGCCGTGGGAGTCCCCCCACGCGGAGCCTTTGCTTTAGATGAATGATACCAGTATTTCCACTGAAGTCAGAGGGGTCACTGCTGCTACACGGTGCTGGCAGATGAGCCTGAGGATCCTGACCAGGTTTAAGTGTGTAAGGCTATCCCCAACACTGGCCTTATTCTCACTGCCAAACACCGCATGATGTATAGCATGCGGATTATTTACTGATTCTGGTGCCTTTTGTATATTTATATTGTATATTTATATTCAGGCATGCTGTAGTGTAGCTGGGAGTATCCAAGCCTGCTGTGACCGTCCCCATCCATCAGCTCCCAGGTTTCTCCCTTTGCACCAACACCAGCACCCACGTCCCGGTACGATGCCCTCGGTGAGGGAGGCCGGCTGGCTGGAAACCAACCCGATGAAAAACACAACAAAACAAATAGCTGTGGGTAATCAGGGGGCTGGAGGGGAGGATTGCTTGGGGTTTGCTGGATGATCTCCCTAAATAATCTTCCCACACAATCACTGAAGATAGGAGGAGGGCCAGAACTGTAGAAATCTTCCCTTTCATTTGCTTGACTGCCTTGCCATTGCCTTCCTAGACACCCAGGCAGCATGTTCACAAAGGCCAATACACCGCATGGGAGTCCTGTGCTAAAATCTACAGGTGAAAGAGCAAAGGCTTAACCCATCCCTCATTCACAGAACCCCAGAATCCCAGACTGGTTGGGGTTGGCAGGGCCCTCTGGAGATCATCCAGTCCAACCCCTTGCCAACGTAGGGTCACCTACAGCAAGTTGGACAGGATTGTGTCCAGGTGGGTTTTGAACATCTCCAGAGAAGGAGTTAGATGCCTAAGTAGGTTTGCAGGGTCCTATTGCGATGCGTGCTCTGCTGGGCTGTGCCACCAAAGCCCATTCTCTCAAGGAAAACTTGGGCAAACCTGTCCCACCCTTACAGGGAATTTGGGAAATCCAGATTCAAAATGCTCCCCCTCAGCCCAAGGGACACAGGGTATATGTCGGCCATGAACCTGCCCTAGGCTATTCCCTTCCTTGGTGTGTTCTGAAGCACAAATCTCTGGATTTCTCCTGCAATGGCTAATCCATGCATTGGATCCTTGAATCACATAAATACCACCAGCAAAAGGGTGAAACATTTGAATGCCGTTGATCCTAATTATTAAATGTTGCACATCAGTGCTCAAATATTCCCCTTGGGCTATTCATCTTGGAGACCTTGGGGTTTATTTTACTCTCTGCCAATAGAAAACTCAAAAAATGTCTTTCTTTAGCTGGAACCCCTCAGGTCTGGTGCCCAGGGCTGTATTGGCACTTCCACACTGACAGGCAGCCCCTTCCCCCTCTGCCCCAACTCACCTCCTTCTTCCTGGACTTTGTCCATGACAGCTAGAAAGTTTCCCTTCTTCAAAGTAAAGAAACTGTGCTGTAAATGTCATTAATCAGCACACATGATAAACGCCCGAGCTCCTCTCTGTGGGCACAGATGCTTCCCTCATTTTTTGTCCTGATGGTCTTACAGGAAACCATGGAAGAGTAAACAGGATCACAGGAATTCATTAGCGGGCCAGAACAAAGGTTCCGTTAACGCAACATACTGACTGGTGGGGAAATCTGGGGAAAACATATAGAAACACAGCAAAAGTAACATGATCTTTGCCTGGATATCCTCAAACTTCTGGGATTCAGCCTGTTGGGATTGCTAGATTGGGATTACAAACAGGGTTGGGTTTCTGGCTCCCTCTTGCTCGTACTGTCAGGGTGTCCCTTCAACACGTGGGTCTGTTCCTGCAGCTGTGACGGCTCATTCCATGGATAGTTCTAGACCAGGCAATTTGTTCACAGTTGAGCATCTCTACACAACATCCTACATACTTTCAGGGTTACAAAAATGAAATAGCAAATTCAAATAGTCCATACAGCAGAGAAAGTCACTTTCCTCAACATATCAGCAATTGGAAGGCAGGTCATTTGCTGGAACTGAGACCAACTAGCTAAGAAACACTTTTTGAGTGATGGAGCTAGTCTCTAGTAACTTTAGAAGAGCCAAATTATGTTACATTTACTTTTGATGTCGTCTGACAGAATGTTCCTATATATTTTTACATATGTATACACAGAGACTTGTGGGAAAAAAAGGACTTAACACTGAACAGGGGTCCAATAAACATGCCTGAACAGTGGAATGTGCCTGAACATTAATTTTAAATTCCACAAGTGTCTGAATCCCTGACTTCAATACTCTGTAGATCAGGGTCTGCAGTTGCCAGAGGCGGAAACTTCTGGTCCATCCCAAAAAAACCATACTCCTGCTGTTTATGAATGAAGAGTCCAAAGACCTTGAAGGCCATATCTTTAAAAGGATGTTTTATTTAACCAAGTGATTTACTACTGATTAGGAAAGAAGAGAAAGAGAATGAACTAAATGGTTTTACTTTAAACGTTAAACCAGAGGTTTAGATACTGGGCCAAATATTTTTCTCCTTGGCACTTTTATTTTTTCTTCTTTTTCTGACAGATCTGGATGTTCTCAGCTTACACGTGACCCATGCCAAAGCTCCCTCTTCATGCCTCGCATACTCAAACTTAAGACTCTGGTCTATATTTAAAGTTGCTGTGACTATCTCAAGTTCTTCGCAACCTACTAATCAAGCAGCACATAATCGTTCAAAGCCATTCATACATAATTAGAGCAGATTGTGTTCATTTTTGCTTTCATCATTACCTTTCTCACTGTGCCGTATATAAATATTTTTTAATCTGCTAATAATTGGTTCATTTTTAAATTGACACCTACTCTCTAGTGTAATCACAAGTACCTTCTTAGAAAACCTGCTTGATGCACTGACGTGTTGTCCGTATGAGCCCAAGTTTGCAGCAGTGTACTGTACTGGTAGTCACAGTATGTATTTCACACATAACTATCATGTCTCTCTACGGGAACGGAAGCCAAACATCAGTTAAGACTGCTCAACAAATCTTAAATCTGATCATTTACAGGACTTCTAAACAGACACCATCACTCCACAAAAAGCTGAAGATGTACGAAGGAGCCTGAATATTGCCACATCTTGTTTTTAGGCTCCCCTAGATGGATCCTACCTGCCAGGAAGGCGCGAGACCCATGGCTTCTCAGCGCGATGGCTGCGTGACTACAGCCCAGAGCCTCCGCAGAACTAGCCAGTGTAGGCTTCCTTAGAAGAGTCAGCGAAGGAAAACCAGGCACGCACTTACTACATGCAAGTCATCTGCCTATTGCAGATGTCTGCTGTAGGGTCAGCCTCCCTAAACTCCACAGCTCATATTGACCTCCTCTGAAGAGAGTTTGGGGGGGGGCTAGGAAGGCTGAACTTGGCCAGATGGCAGAGGTCTATACTTTTAGTTGTTGAACCTACCTGAGGTCCCAAGAACAGGATTCACGCCAGCCACGAGTTGCTTGACTTAGCTAATAGAGGATACTACAGGTCAAAGCAAGCCTTAAACGCCATCATCATTTGCGAGCCAGGTGCCTTTCCTGGGGCTGCAGAGAGACACTGCAGTCTAGACACAGGTAGTTTTAGCCTTCTCTCTGAGAAGGCTTAAGCCTTTTAGCCTTTTATTTTGAAAGCTAAATGGGTTGGCACCGTTGAGTTCCTTCCTCAGTGCAAGGAATAGGGCTCTTCATCCTCCAAAGCCAAGAATGCCCAGAGATGCCATGTGTTATTCCTATGTAAAACTGCCCATCCAGCAGATCAGAAGAGTCTGACAGACAGTTCGTATGACATTTACATTAGCATCAGTATGTCCTTTGGGGCTTACTGAAGTGTAAAACAAAACCAAAGGTCCCAAAATTGGCAGGGACATCAGATCAGTAGAAGCAAAGGAGGAATCATTAGATATTCAGCACACCCAGCCACAAAAGTAGTTACTAACTGCATTCGCATGCATCTCATCATCTACAGCAAACTAGATGCTTTGAACAAATCCTCAGATGACACAGGCATCATTTCTTCAAACCACAGCAAACTATACCTCCATTTCCCTGGCAGGACCACTGTGATAGACACACATGGGATGCGAAGATCTGGATTCAGTTCTGTTCTTCCTTGGGGCAGATGGGACAAGGACTGCACAGCAGCGGAGGCACAAGGTAGAGAGCTAACTGCCTGCCACTGCTGGTCGTTCAAGGCTTAGGGAGCTTCGGTGACAAAAAAAATGTAAGCACCTACGGATATTGTCTCCAGGATGAGACATCAGCACAATGAGGATTTTAAGGACTTATATTCTGGGTGTGGAGAGCAGAAGTCAAACGTCTCACCCCATATTGGTGATGTTTGCTGCTCACCAATCTCATCCTTCTAGAAATGACCAAAAATATTGGTGAATAAGACTTCCCAGTTTTAATGATCACAGTACTCTTTCTTACAATCTTTCATTCATGTTTAGCTTTGCTCCACGCTGACTTGTTAGTGAGACTGATCTTCAAAAGGAACACAATGGGGAATCGGTGGCAGGCAGGGAATCATCACTATTTTTCAGTGTCTGATGGGCAGGATTAATCTCTTCCAATATCAGTATCATACTACAGTTGGTGGGAAGAAAGAGTCTTCCAACTGGCAATTTATTTGACATAAAATAGACATTTGCAGTTGTCTGGAAGGTATTTAGCTTTTTTATTTCCACAGTTATGAACGATGAATATGACCAGAAAAATCCAAGATAACAAGGGAAAAATCTTTCTGAGATCACAATAACCAAAGTATGGGCCACAAGTCACATGAACATTTACAACAGCTGCTTAGGTTACAATCTCTTGTTCTCTGTCAGAGTTCATTTATTTTTAGACTTCTTCTTATCATATTTTTATTTGGCTTATTTTATTGTTTTCATTTTCAGTTTTATTAATTTTAGACCTCTTTTCACAACAAGCCTCAAGTCAGAAAATACTCCTCTTATTTCTATACAACATTTTCAACTGGATAGAAGCTGCAGTACTATGAGCCAAACTACAAACCCACGTGGTAATGCAGTTAGACCAACAACAGATCACGTGCAGCCCTGAACACAATGGGGAAAGAAGACAACTTGAAATTACTTCTAAGGCACCAGAAATGAGAGGTGAGACAAGAAGGATAAAGAGAGGGAGACCTCAATTTTAGTCTTTTATAGCTGACTGTCTGCAAACTGCTTTAAATGTCAGGACAAGAGTGAAAAAAACATCAATTCACTTGCAACAGCAGTGTCCCAGTCACCCCAGGGACAATCAAGACAGTGAAGAGCATTTAGGAGATTAAATATCAGAGGTGAAATGATGCAGAAATGCTATAGAAAGTTAGCCATAATGGATGTATTTTACATCTCAGCTCGTACACGCTTCCATTTGTTCTGAAAGGAGATGAATTCTGGGACACAGCCTTCATCTTTCACTGGAGTTTAAGGAAAGGCATTAAAAGGCAACTTCTCCCAGTGATACTAAACATTAGACCTTGCAGTTAATGAGTTTCTCCTGGAAGATAACTAAAAGCTAGTAAGAGATTCATGGCTATCCACTGGGATATGCTCTCACGGAGCTCCCTTGGCCAGCCAATATTGGCAGAAGCTATTGAGAGGTTTCTGAGCTTAACCGTCTGTAAAGCTAATTTCAGCAGTCAGGGTCAAGGTCACAGAGATGCAGATTACTGTGGCCACACTCTTACGCACTCTTCGAGCTTAAAATCTGCTGGTGGACGGAGCTGCAGTTTGGGCAGAGAGAGCAGGCAGGTGCATGATAAATCCCGGCGACTAGGGCCCGTGTACTGGCAACGTCTTCAGGAGCGGAGAGTCGTGAACTTTGCCACATCAGTAAAAGTTCTTCATTGCGATGGACACCATTTCTGTGGTTTGTGCTTGAACCAGCAGACTTCTGCCCACAGATACAAGACGTTAAAGGAACAGAATAAAAAAAATCTGCAAACTAGTAGAGAAATACATGAAAGGGACTGATGGTAGAAGCTGCAGTGGAAGAAGAACACATTCAGATCAGACACATAATTGATCTTTTTTTAACTCGTTCCTGAGTGATGGAGGAAGTTTCTACAGGTGGTAAAGGAAAGACTTTGGTGCAGCAGGGTCAGAAGCATATAGGCAGAGAAGTGCAGCTTTCTGTGCTCGGGCCTTGATGTTCAGTGCTCTTGCAACAAGACTGATCGACGTCCTTGTGGCTATCAACGTGTTGAAAGTCTGCAGCAAAGGGTGCAGCCATCCTAGAGCAGGAGTGGACACAAAGCAACAAGGGTGGCTGTGAACTTACAGCCTGTTGCTTGCAGCCTGGTAACTGGTTGTAGAAGCAAAGACCGGGTGTTTATCTCTGCAAAACAGGGGTGAGTTACTGTAAAGTTATTTCTGAGTAGGAGTTTGGCCATGATGTCAGCAGGTTCTCCCCTTACTCTACCCCAGAGTGAGGTGTCTGTGTGCTCACAGCCTGGCTTAGCTCTCTTACATGAAAAGAAGTGAGACTTCAATAAACTATGTCCTGGCACCACGTAGAAATACAATTTTTACCTCTGTGAACAACCACATCAGCACTACTGCTATGTGAGAAGCTTTCAGCTCTAACTCATACAGCTGTTGTGTGAGTTCTTAAATCTCCGGAGTCATTTATAAGGCAGCCTGTAAATACTCCCTGAGAGGAAGGTTTACCTTTAGTTACTAGGTAGCCACCAGCTGGTGTGCCAACACACCCTGGTCCTTTCAGCCGACTGTGTTTGTGTGGTTTTACAGGGCCACGGGCTGATGAACTTGTTTCTGAAAGCTCTGCTGCAATGTGCAAGCCGCATGGCTGCTTGCCTGTGTGGATGCCCTTACCCCAGGTGCGGGGACTGTTCCCTCCTTCTCTGTGGGAGAAGATGCTTCGTGTTTACCACAGAAATAACAAACACAGGTGCTATGGAGCAGGTGCTGCATTTCAAAAAAGCACCACTATTTCTTCTCAGACAGATGATATCCACACCAAATCCACCCTAAATCCTCATGACCAAGCTGTGGCAGCCACAGAGAAGTGTTAACCTTTCCTGGCTGGCTATAAAGACCTGGAGAGGGGTGATGGGGTCTGTCCTGAAGGTTAAGGACCATTGAAGAGAGTGCTGCAGTGGAGCAGCCTGTGCTTACACCATCTGCAAGGAGTGGAGAGGGGACACTGTCTCTGTGTGTGCCGGGGAAACAAATCCGTTGACAGCCCCAGCTGAGTCCAATAAAGGAAAAGCTCTGAAATTCTGGCTAAACCTTGGCCAAACTGAGCCCTTAAATACAGAATCACAGAAT
>NW_009638166.1:0-2649 GCF_000690535.1 Cariama cristata | reverse complement strand
CAACCTTATCTAGTTGGAGATATCCCTGCCCATCGCAAGGGGATTGGACTACGTGACCTCTAAAGGTCCCTTCCAGCCCGAATGATATTATGATACTATGATATAGACAGAAAATACAGTACAAAAATGCAAATTTTGAAAGGATATGATTAATTTCTTCTGAATTCTTGCATAACGTAAGTCGTCAAATTTTACTTACTAATTCCTGTGGAGAAGGTTATTATTTTCTGTGCAATGTAATTGAAAACTATCAGCTTCAATAATTTGTGGCTGAGTTACAGCATATCTTTCAGAAGGACATCCAATTTAAAACTGATGACTAATGAACTACCTCCCTTGTGATCCAATGATTCGTTACAGTCACTGTTAAGGAGTTGGATTGTATTTGCAAGTTATTTTTATTTCAAACTTCATTTTTAGTCATGGGTTCTTGGGACATATTTGTCTGCCACTTTAGAAAGTTATCTAAAGTTGGACACCTGTGCAGTTATTTGGAAACTGTGTTCAAATTGTATGCTAGTCTTCCTTAGGCACTGGTTTCAGCAAGAAGATGGTTTGATAGTCCAGGTGATTTGAGCTGTGTTTAGCTGAAAATAGAAAGGAATAAAGCAAAAGAGACTCTTCTTTACTTCTCAGAACTCCAACAGCTATTCTGCTGTTTTCCTTACAAGTTATGTTGCATGTGGGAAAAAAAAAAGATCCAGTTTAAAATTCAAACCAAACACTGAATTTTATGGCTAGTGGTTACAGCTTTCATATAAAGGACTATTTAGATGTAGAAATGTACAACTGATGCTCACAGGTAATGTCTTTGAGTATTACTAACAAATGGGAAATTTGCTGGCAGTATTTCACTTAAGAATAGAATGTTAAAGCTGAACAAATACTGGGGAAGAACTTTCTGTGCATATTCAAGACTGATGTTTTGGATTCATTTATGACTAGGAATCTTCTGTGTTCTGCTTCTGAGAATATCAGCATACTCAAGTATTGCTTTGCAAATATTGGGAAAAAATGTATACTTTTTTAAACTTAAATGTGTCAATATTTGCAGAATTTTTAACAAGAGTATTGCAGTATGAAGTTCAGAATTTGCTTTGGCAAAGCCCATTAAAAAGAAGAGCATATTTCTAAGGCAATAAACACACAAAGGACAGATTGCCTACTGCATTTTCATTTTATTATACAGTGCAGCTAGATGTCTCACCTATAATCAAGTCTAAAATGAAAATTGTGAATCCAAGGATCAGGATTACCAGGGAGCTAGGGTAAAGGCTGTGTGCTTGGGTTTTCTTCTTGTGGAGCTAAGGATGGCATCACCTCACCTAGGGCAAAGAAAGAAAAGGTACAATTAAAATAGCGCAAGTTAAGGTATTTTATCGTACTTGTTTCCTGTTCAAGTACCATTTCACATTCTAGAAGCCAAAGAGTTCACTTCTGCAAGAGGTGTGAGCGGTAGTGGTTTTATGTCAGTCAGGCAGTTTTAGGAAATGCAAGTGCTTTTTTCACTTTTAAAAGCCATGAACAAAAATGTTGCAGATGTTTAAAGAGAGTTTTATTTTCCCAACACACAAGAACAGAGTCATTAGGTCAAACAAAATACTCTTTTCTGAGATTCAGTACCTACTGAACTAGTTAGATTTCACACGGTTAATCAAAACACCTTTTATGCAGTGAAATAAATTAAACCAGAAAGAAAAACACATCCATCTGGGAGAATGAAGCAGCAAATCTGTACAGTTCCTGTTGAAGTGGAAAGCGTGATAAGGCCAGTGAGCTTCAGATCTTAACACTTACTGTATGAAAGCGTATCTACAATATGCATCATAGATGTCGTTTCTTTAGAGCAAATATTGTGACATAGTTATTTTAAAAAGTAAGGGTATGAAATCTTTGGCAAAAAAGACAGTTATGTAGCAAACAGTGTTCTTTCTGTAGAAAACTTATCTTCAGCTGTGAATTACAATGAGATCTAGAGGAAAATGTTAAACATTAGTCACTAGAGTAATAAGCTCCTACTACTACTAAGATGTTTAATGCAACCCTAAACATGTTTCTTTGGTCAAAATAGTTCTTTCCTACATTTTAGCACTGAGGGCTAAGAGCCCAATTAAAAACAAATCAGAACGAACCTGTGAAAATTGAGTACATATGCTAAAACAACAACAAAACAAGAAAAAACTACAGGCCAGTCAATCTCGTCACTGTGCCCAGCAAGATCGTGGAGCAGATCCTCCTGGAAACCATGCTAAGGCACATGGAAAATAAGGAGCTGATTGGTGACCGTCAATGTGACTTCACTAAGGACAAATTGTGCCTGACAAATTTGGTGCCCTTCTATCACAGGGTTACAGTGTTGGTGGACAAGAGAAGAGCAACTGATGTCATCTGCCCAGACTTGCGCAAAAAATTTGACACCGTCCTGCATGACATCCTTGTCTCTAAATTTGGAGAGATATGGATCTGATGGATGGACCACTTAGCGGATAAGGAAATGGCCGGATGGTTGCACTCACAGAGTTGTGGTCAACAGCTTGATGTCAAAGTGGAGACCAGTGACCATTGGTGTTCCTCAGGGGTTGGGACTGGCACCGTTTAACATCTTTGACAGGGACATGGGCAGTGGAATTGAGTGCACCCTCAGCAAGT
>NW_009638165.1:0-14040 GCF_000690535.1 Cariama cristata | reverse complement strand
CCTGCCGCGCGACGCCGTTACCGGCGTTCCTTTGGTGTTCAAGGAAACCGGGAGCGTTTTCTCTCCTGAGGCAACTGGCTTCGTCAGCTAAACTGAGCTCAGCTTTGCTTTAAAACCCTCGTTCAGGGGGTTCACGGGGACACTGATTTCTGGAAGCAGAGTGGTGCGTAAATTAGTCCGTGTAGGAGCTTCGTAGCGTAACTTACTGCTGCTACGGCAGTGGGGAAAAGGAGGAAGCGTTCATGGTGACACAGACTTACAGCTACTTTTTTGTAGCTCAGGTAAGGGTTAGCCTTTTGCTGGCAGGTACGAACTCAGTGCCGGGTTGTACCGTAAATCTTTCCAACGCACTGTGCATTTCAAACACAGCTGTGATAACTTTGTGGGTCTATCCTGACTGCCTGTTCACAGCCGCTTGACCTCTATTTAGTCTGCAGTAGAAGCCAGAGGTGTCATAAAATGCATTCCTGACGCCTTCTATGAAGTAAATGTAATATATACAATTTTTTTGAATCTTGTCTCATTTTTTGGTACACTTGGAACAACTTTTGAGTGGTGATGCGACCAGGATTTGCTTAAGTTCAGTAGCTGCATCTATAAAGAATAATATTGTTCACTTTCCAACTTCAGTGTTGGTTTTTACAGTAGGAAGCATATGGTGTTTTTATGACTATGCACGTACCGATATCACACATTGGCTATACAAACACATAGCTTTATTTTAGCAATGCATTTCTTCATTTTATTTCTGCATTTTGGACAGATTCCAGGCTGTGCTGATTGAGAAGAGTACATCCTCCTCAGAAATCAGTGTTAGAAAAGTCTTAGGTAAATAGTTTTTTTTCTGCACTTAGTTACTGCCTACTCTTACTTACTTCTTAAGAGGAAGCATCAGCTGTTCTGAACTTCATTTGGCTTCCCAGCTTAGAACTTGGACCTGACTCTTGAACGATCTTTGTCCCTTGATCAGTGTTACATTTAATATTGTTATGCAGGTTCTGAGATTCACAGTTTCAGCCTCCACCTGAACTCCGGATTAGGATCAGCTGGCTCTGTGGAACAGATCTTGCTTGTGCGTTTCCTAATTTCCTTGCTCCAACAAATATTCCCTGTCATTTATTTTTCCTTACATTTCCTGTTCATGTTTCCATTGGCTAGGCAGATCTCCTCCTTGGTGTTTGGGTTTTTTTGTTGTGGGTTTATTTTTTTTTTTTTTTGTCTTGTCACATCTGCTATATTTCTGGTCAGGAAACCCAGTACTCCTGAGACTTGTTTATGCTTCCCTTCCCTAAGAATTTTCCATGCTCTCTTTTGTACCATTCTTCTACTGCTTCCTTGCTGGGTCACTCGCTAGCATTTTTACTAGCTCAGGCAGCTGTGCTAATTACAGCATCTGCTCCAGGGTTATGCGGATACTACACATCACTTTTTTTCTGCAATTTACTTGTTTAAAACCTCTGGATATTAGATGATTGTGTGTGTGTGTGCGCGTGTCATTATTGTACAGCTAATGACCTGAACATGAGTGATTTTTTCATACAGCCTTTTTGCTTCCTCCAGGCCTCTGTATCCTTGAGTAAAGACACACCCATCTACCTCTTACATTCCTTTCCAGGTGACATGCCTAATCAAGGGAAGGCTCCCATAACCTCGTTCATGGTGCCATCTCATCTACATTAATTAGACCACTTCCATGAGACAGTGTGGCATCTCATGAGTAATTATATGCACATCTGTTCTAAACTTAAGGAGTATATATTACAGCTAGGACTGCCTTCAGCAAGATGTTCGTGTATCATCAGCTGCATTTTTTACTGGATGATATAATTAGCTGCTATTGTACCACTTGGCATAGGCTAAAGCATCTTTTTCCACTAGTCTGAAAGTGATTAAAACTGTAAGAATAAATTCTCATGGTATTGTTGTTATTACTGTTTGTTTAGAAAATGGTAACTTCCTTCTTTGGACACAAAAATAGGATACAACCACCAGCTTTTATAGAAGATGATTCAGAATGTTCAAGTCCATGGAAGACGATGACGCTTCCATCACAATGGGACTGGATTAAGTGATAAAGGAGCCAAACCACAAATGTGACAGAGAAAACCTCCTTACCATTACTTCTTTCTTCTAATTACAAGATTGTACATTATAAAAAATAATAACATTCTTTTATCTCAATTTCATATGCTGTTCAAATGTTTTTGAATAGTACAGACTTTTTTTTTTTTCAACTGAAGGATTTATAAAAGTACAGTACTGTGAGTATACTCTATTTGTCACACATTTTCTAGCAGCAAATTCAGTCTGTACTTCAGTGGAAAGCCAAGCAAACAGATCAGAAGAAATAAGTGCACGTTCAAACGTACCCTTAGATAATGAGCATATTATGGTTTAAAGAAACAATACCACATGTTGTAATTTTTAATCTAGATCCATCGCTGCTTTGTATCAAAGCCCTACGTACATTAAATTTTTTCTGAGAAAGACTACGTAGGTGAAGATGTGTGTGTGATGTCTATTACGAAATAAAACATTCAGGATTAATTGGAAAAATTTCATGCTTTCTGGGTGATGGAGTAACAATTACACAGTGCAGACCAGGACGAGTGTGTACGGTTCCTGCCTTCTGCTTGGGTATGCACTACGCAAAGAGACTTCAGGCGGTCATTAACTGTATCTAGTTGGTTTTGTATACTTCAGTGAAGAAGAGCCATATATAAAAAGAAAGCTTCTATTCCTCTGAAACAAATAGTGGAGAACAAGGAATACAATGGAACAGTAAACACGTCTACCTTTGTATAGCGAAACTTCATGTAACGTGCGTCATACACACACATTTACACTTTAAAAAACATAGTGTTTGTCATGCAAGTGAATGATTTTTATTTGCACTTGTTGCAATTCGGTATTGTTTGATAGACTTTTTTATATTATGCTCTTGCTAATAGTTCTATATTAATCTAATTTCCAAGAGACTTCTTCTGGAAAGGTCTACTTCAGTAAATGTATTGTGTTTTTTGACCAAGGGGTCAGTGCTTAAGGTTCTGGTTTTTATCTGTGTGCATTTCACAGCTATTTGTTTCTCAGGTAGCTAGCAGCTTTAGGCTGTGGCTGGCACCTCAGAACGCAGGCCAAGCATATCCTATGTAGACAACTGTGATGTGGTTTATTTAATACAAAGACCTGGTATATTTTACAAAGTTTCACCAAAACAGCTATGTAAGCATACCTCCCCAGCCAACATCTCCAAGCCAGCAAAACCTCTAATGCGGACACAGTCTGCTAGCAAAAAAGCAAAACACACTTCTGTCAGCTTGGTTCATGTTGGTTTATAAGTTGATGTAATTTTACTGGCAAGAAAGCTATGTGAACATCTATAGTAGATGACTACTCAGACATTCATTTCAGAAACAGCTGTGCTAACCAAAAAATTGCACCGATGTTTGTGTCTCAGAGGTTATTCCCCTTACAGTAAAGCCAGTGGAATGGGACATACAAACACTCGCTCACCCGCATCAGTACAAAGTCAGATTACACTTAAATAGTTTGCAACGGTGATTTGGGAAAAGCTGTGGTGTCTCGTTCGCAAACAGCTGAAGCCGTGTCAGAAGTCACCACGCTACAGCTGCTTGGTTCAGCTTCTTTACTGAGGTTAGCATGCCCCCTCCCAAGAAGGCAGCGGGACAAAAGACACAGGCACGCGTACTCAGTTTGTCTCAGGTGGCTTAAACTGCTGATGAAAATGAGGTTTGCTAATGTAGCTGACTTTGCACATAAATGAATTGGGAAACAAATTCACATTGGTGGAAATGGTGGTAATGTTTAAAGGACAGAAAACCAGCTAGCAGTTAAGACTTTCAGTGACTTGAGACAGATCTGGAAGACGATTTTTGGCCAAATTCTGTGCGATAAAGAAGTCCCGAAATAGTCATGTCAAATAAACTGGGACCTGATCTGCTCTGGTGCTTCAGAATAGAAGTCCAGAATCGCAAAAAGAAATTGCTCAATACGGTGTGATCTTACAGGCGAGAGTTGTTCTGGAATCGTCATGTCAGTCTGGCTCCCTGCGTGTTATACCAGAATAACTACCCAGCTAACAAGACTACAATACACAGGAGTAGCTACAGAGGAAAGAATATTCTGAACTAGCTCTGTGAACTGGAAGAAGCGTAGAACAGTGCTGAGAATCACGCCAGCACGAAAAGTCCTCCTCCTAGCATAACTAATTTAACTTGCAGAAAGATGCAGTAAGATGCAGATTTCTTTTTTGTTAATAAAAACTGCATGTACACAGAGAGGGTTTTCTGATGTAGATTTTGCCGGGAAACAAAGCTAATAGTTTACTGACAATCAGATTTGATATTTTGGGAGAGTCTTCCAGTTTGAATTTCCTATGTCCAGCACAGAGGGCGTATGATTTGCTCAAGCTCAGCAGGGCAATTTGAAACAGAGCCTAATTATTCCAACATCCTGCTACTGCTGTTAGTGTTGTCACCTAGTATGTGTGTATATATATAAAAGAAGAAAAAGGCAGTGTTACGTATTTCTTAACACATGTTGAACACGTGTTGTTGGTTGCACTTGCTGCTCAGCGCCGTATGTTTCACCGTTCCCCCTCCCTGCGGAAGACAAGGCCTACGTTTTTGAATTGCAGCATCCTCTCTTTCCCCTAGCGAGGAGAACTAACATTCATGAGTGGTATTCCCTGCTTTCATCACGTGTTTTCTTTTCGCCTCGAAAGTGATCCTTGATACTAACTTTTAACCTTTGTGGGAGAACAAGCAGGGATGAGAGGCAAATTGTTATTCTAGGAAGTGTTAAAGTTGACCAGACTGAAACCGATCATTTAAGATGCGGTCCTGCCCTTGAGCACGTAGGTAACGCCAAAACTGGCCAGCAAAGTAGAAAGAGAAGTACTTCTCCTCTTCCATGTCCCTTTTTGTTTAGCTGTTCAGGGAAAAGCCCAAGAGTGGGTGCCGGTATGCAGACCAACGAGAGCCTTTACTCTTCAGGTGGACAGAAATAGGCGAACGTCTCCATCTGTTAGCTGAGAGACCATGAAGTGAACATGGAGCCTGACAGAGATAAAACTGCCCGTTTTTTTCTAATGTTGATACCTGGGAAGGGGGAAGACATAGTGTTGCTTTCCTTCTTGTTCTGGTTTTATGATTGTCATGAGGAAGATCTGAAATATTGGACCTGGTGCAGCAAGGTATTAAAAAATCAGAAGGTGTGATTATAGAACTTATTCTAAAAGGATGAAAGGGAAAACTTTGTATGGCAAAAACAACCTACATGGAAGTACTCAAAATGCATGCATCCTTTTCAGTGTATTTGTTGACTGGTTTATAAAAGGCTTGTATCTTGCTTTCTTGTGAATTCTTGATCGCACCTACTATGAGGCTGTATGCTAGACATCTTTGTGATGTGAGATTATACAACACATCCTTAGATTAGCCATGGTTAGGACAAAATTCCCTTAATATGCAGATCACATGAAGAAGCAAAGATCACTGAAGAAAAATCTTTTTTTAAAAAGTGCCACAACCTCTAATAATTACAAAATGAAGACAAATGATGAAGTTTCATCTTTTTTATGTAACAAAGTTTCTCAAAAGATCCCAAGTTAGCTTTGTTGGGGCTTGAACTCTTGGTTCTCAAAGCACTGACCATCTTATTTTAGATCTACCTGGAGCTGTTGCAGTTGTGCACATGCCTCAGACTGCTTGGAGCCATCTGCTACCTGGACACCACTGCCCAAGAGGGCTCAGTTGGCAGAAAGGCGCATCTGACCGCGTCATGCGCGATCTGGCTTTGTGCAAAGTTAGCCAACTGAAGCATAGACCAGCTTCACCAACACCACCGGCTGCGACGGCTGCCCTCTTACTGAAGTGGGTGAGGTGTGCTCACACTTTCCACTTCAGACCATTAACTGTCTGTTGGCAAAATCCAGACCGGCAATCCCCAGCAAGAACTGAGACGTTTTTGGGAAACTTGTGAATTCTTAGATCCAGAAATCAGAAGATACATTTGGATGTAGAAAAGCATAAACAATGGTGATTTTAAAGGCCACCCATGTCAAGTTACTAACCAATTCCTGAAATTCAGAACAAAAATGTTTACGACAGGTTTTGTCTCGTAATACTGTAAGTACCAAGTAAGGGATTTCTCTAAAATTGGGGCTTGCTTAGGGCTTCTGGTAAAGACAAACCTAACAAGACAGAAATTTGTCTGTTATCTTATGGTAGATCTGTGAGCACCCAATGCTTCAAGGGTCTGCTAGAGAAGCTTCCTGACTTTGGCAGTCCTGGTGTTTTAGGTATCCGTTAGGAGCTCTAGGAATACTGCTGTGAATGTTCACACGCACACAAGCACGCTATGGAGTAAGACAGACTCCATAGAGTGATATTCAGTTTTAGTCTATTTACTTAGTTTTTCTTTTGCCAAAAAAATAGCACTTTGACAGAGCAACAGATAGGGAAAGGAAAAGAATAAGATCAGTAGAAGGTTCTTACATATTTAATGATGGGAAAACCGTATTTAATGTGTTTTTCAGGACATTTGGTCACTACGGCTTGTATCTTAGCCTGAATATCATCTACATTTGGGGACAATCAGGATGCAACTATTCAGAGCGATGTTTTACAAACCTTGTTAATTTGATAGATGGACTGAAGGATTGCCTGTCCTTTTGTAATTAGAGTAAGTTGTCATAAAGAATCTAGAGTAAGCAAGTCATAAAGCTGATGGCAATTCTTAAAACGTATTCTAAAATTACACAATCACAGTAAAAACTGCTCTTTTATGCACGTAAAAGCAGTCTGCTCACTACTCCATCTTCGGTAGAACTACTGGTAATGTTTAAAACCTGCCACATTTCAAATAAATCAAAACTCAGAACCCGAAATGAAATAATAGTGCTTTCTATTGATACAAATAATCTGATGGGCGAGTGAAACTTCAAATTTCGACATACAACTGCAGTAATCAAACTGCCACAATTTACACTTACCTTGAAAACAAAATCAGCCAGAGTATTTAAAAAAAAGAGATTGTGCTGTAACATACCTGACCCTGACCACAAAGCCGAGCCCGGAGTGACAGGGTACTTCCTTCCCTTTATTTGGATAAGTAAGAAACAGCGGAGCTTTACTCATGGAGTTTTGCCAGGTTGTTCCTAATCTTGGACTTCCTTTCCTACACGCTATCTATTGTTAATATTACAAAGTCACAGTATAGGAAACAGGCACTCTTACAAAAACTGGAACCGAAACAAAATTACCATTCATACTTCTGAGTCTATACATGGACATATTTTCATAAACAGCACTAAATTTAAAACAGGTCTGATACATTTAACGTTAAATTCAAAATACAGCGTTAAGACAAAATCCGAGTTCAGTGGGTTTTCTGGTAAATGAGAATTGTAGGCCTAATCCAAAGTTCAGATACTGATTTTATTTATATATGTGTATATCTAAACTAACTCCATAGCTGTTTAAATAAAAACAGTTTTCCCTGTATTAGCCAGTTAAAAGGTGAAAAAATATTTAGTACATTAAAAGCCTGCAAGAAAGCACGGCAGGGACAAGCAAAAGTATGAGAAAATAAAGCTTGTAGGAGAGTCTAAATACACTTCAGAGATGGGGAATTGATTAAAACTTGGATCAGAAACTTAAAACAGTAGATTTTACAAAATGGACAGTGATCATACAGAGGTCATTCAAAAGGATTTAAAAAAAAAAAACAGGAGGAAGAAAAGCATTGCTTGAGTTTACTCAATACCTAAAAGAATATAAACATTTGACAACACCAAATTACATCATCCTGAGTTTTAAGAATCGGGCTATATTATGTTCTTTGCCAAGTGGCTTAGCAAATTAATTAGCAGATTCAAGAAAGAGTGTTTTACAGGGGTTGAAAACTGGAAGTTTTATTGTTTTCAGTCTAAAATTGAATCACAAATTTGGAAAATATAAGGTGAAATGCATTCCAAGCTAAGTCTTGAGACTGAACAATTCTTATCGGAAGACCAACCCTGGCAGTGATACCGCAGCCAAACTTCTCCTCCGTGGTGATGGGAACCAAAGGGTCCGCTCTCTGCTGGTCAGGCCTGGAAAAAACCAGCTCCTGCTGAGCAGCAGAGAGCTGAAGGCTCAGCCTAACTCTGCTTTTAAGAAAATAATCTAGTTTATGCTCAATCTAGTTGAATTTTTAGTTGTCCTGTGCACTTGGCTCTGCAAGAAGTTCACCTGAATTTAGTGATCTATCAAAAAGGTGCCAGGGAGTGATTCACAAGTTGCTTAGTTCATAAAACCAAAAGCTACTTGGCGTACAAAGGAAGGGCAGATCTGCAAAACAAAGGTAAATTTGCAGTAAAACAAAACGTGCAAAAGTTCTGCACCGAGGGTAACAGATTATGTTCCATACTTAATAGATTTCTAAAGATGAAATGGTAATACACTCAACTGCCTCACAGATTATTCAGAACTTAATTGATGTTTGTAAATTGCTTCCAGATGAAAATGCTGCACTGCCTACAAATCAGATTAGTCACTTTGAAAAAAAAGTTACTTAACTTTTTAAGAGACAAGTTGAAAGTCACTTTTTTCTGTTATAAAATCAAACAGTTCTTCCAGACTTGCAAAAAAAAAAAAAAAGGTAGAGAAATGGCCTCAAATTTAACTTTACTTTTAGTAGTTAAGATACCAGGGCAAATGTTAAAAAGCCTATTAAAAATAAAATGGGTTAAAAGTAGCAACATTTGTAGGTTTGGTGTTTTTTTAAATAGCTTGTGAATAATGCTTTGTAATCTCCATGTCTTGCTCAAGGGTTTGTATGAAGCAACTGCAAATTCATGAGAGGAAACAAGTTACAGTAAATACAGCTTTATATGTCACCTTTAATTTTGGATAGAATTTACATTAAAACTGAAAAATCCAGATCCACAAGTGAATTCTTATTTTACCACTATCTGTGGGTTACTGAAGCAGATGCCTTTTCACTCTCCAGCTTGAAGTGCCCTCCAAAGCAGCAGCTATACAAATACCACAACGCCAACATCGGTAACTCAAATCAGCAGGATTGCACCAGCAGCACCAAGTGTCGTTTGCTGTGCATTCACACTGGTCATCATCTTTTAGATGTAAGTTTGCTCTGTCTGCACATTAGTACTTCTGTCATTGCAGCTGCAAAGCCCCCAGTATTTGCCGTGTATGCTACGAGAACCGGGAAAGGGGGAATTTGCAGGGCTGTAGAAACGCCTGTTCCAACCCTGCATTAAGGCAAATCTACCTTTCTAATAATTAAGCTACACTCCCTAGCCGCCAAGAAGGTGCCTTTCCAGGCTCAGTACTTCTCCCCAGAACAAACTAAAGGTACAGTTCAAAAGCAACATGCTTGGCGTAAAGGATCTTTCGCCTTACTTTTCTTCTTCAGTCTGTCCATGGATCACTGCCAGAGTTTGAGTTTCCCTAAATTTCACCCAGCTTTGATGTTTAACCTTGACCATCCTCAATTCAGATCATTTTTTGTTAGAGGAAACAAGACCATTCATTACTTCTATACTACTGCAATAAGCTTCAAAAAAAGGGAATATGCAGGCTTTCTAATGACATTCTGTATTCACAAAATCTGCTTTGAACTGTCCCTTCTACTCATGATTACCGAGGGAAACCCCCCCCTTCTCTTCTAGCACGTGCTTCAGGAGCTGACATGCATGTAAATTGCCAGCATTTACCATGATGCCAGCTAGCTCTACAGCAGCTAGTTTTCTTTTTTCCAGAAAGAAACAGAAAGGTAAATCTGTTCAGATTCACAGGGCAGTAGTGAGGTGAGACATGAAAAACTTCTAGGACTTGTATCTAAAACTTCTACTTTGCTGCCCTGAGTTCTAGACTATGGCTATAGTGAGGAGAGATGGAATAAAGAGAAAACGCTGGCCTGCATTTCTTGTTCTCATATTTCACCTGGAAATGTAGGCAAGTTACATAAAAAAAATACTGATCAGAAATCCCAAGCAGTAACACTTGATCACATTTAATTAGCACACACTATATCTGAAGAAAATTCTATGATTCCATGAAAAAGGTCACCTCATATGGATGGTAAATGAAACGGTACTGATTCATACATGAGGGAGGAAATTAAGTTTGTTCACACCATCTCCACGCTCTGTAAAGAAATTAGAGAATAAGCAACTCCATATTCTAGAAAACTGACTTTAAGTGGTACTAAGTGTTACTGATTAAAGCACTTCTGCCATGCAGTTTTCATTTGAAATAGTACCTCTCAAACATACAAAAGTTCAAAACAATAAGAAAATAATGCATTTGTGAATGTAGGAACCCAATTAATAGAGACATTTATGGTGTTGCTATGAAAGTACATATACAGTTATTGCCAGAATCTGTACGTCAAGGTTCTCTCTTGCCTATTTGTCCTTTCCAATATACTTTAAGGCCTTTATGATGCACCCTCACTAGTGACAGTAAAACATTGACTAGTAAAATGATTTAACCTTAGTCACCAAAGCTACAAAATATTGCATTAGAATACAATTGAAGAGTGACTTTTCACATAACCTTTGTTAGGGCGTTTTTCTTAAAAATGGAAAAGCATCGTTTATGTTGCAATACTTAGCTAGTCTTTCCTTTATGAGCACGCTATCCAAACAGGGGAACAAAATTGTTGCATCACAACATCAAGATCAGATTTAACAGAAGTTAACACTATTCTTAATTTACCTCCTAGCCCATGGTTTTACTCTTGCAGTTTTTCAGATCACCTTTACCTATAGAAATAATCAGTATGCTAACTATGTTGAGGCCACTGGGTTTTCTATGGTAACTGCTCCCTGCAGAAAGCATGCGACTGCATAGTAGGGGTTATAGCTAGCTTCGTTAAAATGGAAGCGTTAGCTTGGTAATACTTCTGTTATACAAGAAGGGTAGAAAAGCAGTGTAACACCCAGCCTCGGAGACGACTGAATCCTTTGGAGGAAGAGGGCAGTAGTTCCACATGTACTTACACATACATGAGGCTAGATGGAAGAAACATTCCTGTAAAGTATCATTCCCACCACTATATATATATATTTTTTTTTTAGATTTCAAAACAGAAGGAAAACCAAGGGAAAAAACTACTTGATAAATGTAAAAATAAATGTGCAGCTTCATATGATATTGAGGCAGCTCTACTTAATGTAAGAAAGATCTTCAGGTAGAACTATACTAATTTAGAGCTAAAGAAATTCTCAGCATAGCATGCTGAATTTCTACATTGGCAAGTAAAGCAAACCCAATTACCTATTTCCTACCAGGCAGGTGTGTAGAGTTAGCACCAGAGGACATTCAGCCTATAATTACTGGCTCAAGATCCTGGCACAGGAAAGCATTTCATCTGATCCAGATGTTTGTTTTTCCTCAAAGTGTATTTGTGAATATTGTTTTCAGTTGTTTCACAAACCGCTTAGTAAGAGACAACAGCCACAAATCAGTAACTATTTCATGTTGCGCACTATTCTCCTGCAATGGTTTGTTTTCATTTCCCCCAATGCTTGTTCCAGTTGCTGAATTAGGTGGAGGAGGGTGGAAGGGTCGGTTTGCAACACTTGCGCAGTTTGATCTTCATTCTGGTTAAGATGTAGCTTTATAGTCACAGCAGGCTTAATCTGTTGTCTCAAACTTCTGCTTGCAAGCTGCATGAGGGAGTTGAGATGGAATAGGGCAACAAACAAAAAGATGGTTATCAACTTTCGTATTTACAATTCACAACAGATTTGCAGGACCTGCTTGGAGAACTGTTTAAAAATCCTTTTCATCCACACTAAAGATACATACTATCTATTATTTAATTTTATCATTAGGCAATATTAATCCACTTCAATGAATGCTTTCGTAACATTTCTGAAAATTAGGTGATAATTAAGACCGAGTATATTTAGGATACGCTAACATTTTAAAAACACAAATGGAGCTATGAATTCAATTTTCATAAAGCAACAAATACTTTGCATCCTTACATATCCTGTTCGTCTCACAACTAGCTATCTTTGGTGCAATAACAAAATTATGTCAGTTTTAAATACATGAAAAACTGCTGCCTCAATTACTTTGAAATAATGTAAAATCATTGTTTAGTTGTTGTTTATGATGTCAAAAAAAGTGAAGTAAAATACAGAATACTGGAAACATAATAGAAGTTACCTGCACATCCAGCCTCCATTCAAGACTGTGATAGCTGGGAAGCTTTGGTGCCAGCTCACCAAGAATGCTTCTGATCTCTTTCCTGTTATCGAGGTACAGCTGGAGCAACAATTTGTTCAATTCATCGGAGAATCCCAGAACATGAATGGAATCTTGGAAGTCTATCTCAGAAATCTAGAAATAACAATTTAGGCCTTAATACGGACCTGTGTAATAATCATTATTTGTTGAGAAACAAGTAAAACTCTAAATAAACATTACATGTGGTATGGTGCAGTTATTTTCCTGCAGGAACGTGCGAGGACAATTCTACAGCTAGGACAGAATAAATCATCCAGGTTTTAAGCGATTTACGCATCTTGATGTATTACTGCTGATTTGCCTGAGCTTCAGGAACAGAAAAACATCCAACATCCTCACATTTAAGCCTTTGTATCGGAGAACAAAATGCAACACAAAACATCTGAGCTTTGTCATGAGGAAGCACATACTTCAGTCATCAATTTATCAACAGTATGTTAACATAATATTGATACTCAAATTATAAATACTCTGAAATGATCTGAATGTCTGCACATGTAAGCGATCACCAGGTACAACTTCAAGGCTCACGTTATAGGGACTCAGAGCGGCCCCGAGAAGCCGACTCCCACCAGCCAATGCCTCTGTGCTGAACTGGAGAAGCTTGGTTCATCGTTGTGGAAGCAGTTATTTATTCAACAGAGAGCGTGATACTTTTACAATGCATTCATACCATAAACACATTCTGTGATCAACTATATTCTACTGTAACACACTGTAACATCTGTCAGTCAAGTCACCTTACTTCAAGGGAAGATTCTGCAATATTTCAATCCCTTCTCCACCTGCTCTTCAGAACGATGCCTGCTCGAGTTTAATTTGGAATTAGTTGTCTCTGTATCCCTTCTCCATGTCTTCATTGTTCTAATATGCTACTATATCAACAGCAAAAAGTCTTCCCAATGAAAACAGTAATTATCCAACTATTATTCTTTTAATATCTGCTTAAACCCACCCAAACTTCTGACGTCAGGACCTGAAAAAGCTCTCAAACCTACCATATCGGACAAACATAAGGAGTACTTAACAGGAGGTTAGTACAGCACACATCCTGTACAGTAGCTGAACATCAACAAAAAAAATCTTCACTCAAGTTTTGTTATTTAGACAGAGCTTAATCCTGAAGTATGCTTCTCTACATAGACTAAATTACTGCATGTTCTTGCTATATGCTATAAAAATGTTGTCAAGCTTTGGCTTCAGACACTGAATACAAATTTGAGTCATCCACACAGCTGTAGTGTTTCAGTAAGAGAACAGCACGAGACACCTTTTTTTAAAAAATTAAAGTAATACATGTCATCAGAATTTTGAACCATTCATCAATATTTTCAGAGCTCTAAGCGTTTAGGAGACATCTCGAGTGTACCCCTGAATTCCTTACACAAAGGTATCCTTACCATAAGCTTGGAGCTTTCTGTAAGAAGATATGTTAGTCCTTCTACCCCATGCTGAACAGTGTCCACACCGATGTTAAGTTTCCCTTTAAAGAAAGCACAAAGTACCTTTTACTGCCTTATTAAGCTGCCACAGCAACAATACACAAAACTGCAAATTTATCCAAAGCTAACTTGCAAAATATGCCTAGAAAAGAAAAAAAAAAAAAAGCGTAGGGTTGTGCACTCTTCAAATAACAATGTAAGGGGATCAAACAGCAGGTTAGATCCCCCACCCAAATAACCCAGGAAACCCCAAACCACTACCGCGGTGCGATACAGAGAAAACTGCAGGCCCACGTACTGGAAGCCAG